>NC_053491.1:195340020-195407520 GCF_905171775.1 Rana temporaria
AGCAGTTTGCAGTCCAAAAGGCATTCGTCTGTACTGAAAACTCCCCTCTGGGGTAGAAAAAGCAGTTTTCTCTTTAGCAGCCTTAGTTGATGGGATTTGCCAATACCCCTTGGTAAGGTCTAATGTTGTGATATACCTGGCTGGACCTAGTCTCTCGATAAGTTCATCTACCCGGGGCATGGGGTAGGCATCAAACCGTGAAACCTCATTAAGTTTCCGGAAATCATTGCAGAATCGCAGAGTCCCGTTGGGCTTTGGTACCAACACAATCGGGCTCGACCACTCACTCTGCGATTCCTCAATGATCTCCAGGTCTAGCATCTTCTTTACTTCCTCTGAAACGGCCTTCCTTTGAGCCTCTGGGATGTGGTAGGGCCTGACAAAAACTTTGACTCCAGGTTCCGTGATAATATCATGCTTTATGATACTAGTTAGCCCCGGCAAGACTGAAAACTTCTCTTTATTTCTCTGCAAGAACTCCTTTGCCTGCTGACTTTGGTATTTAGATAGGGTATTTGCTACTTGGACACTCTCCACCCCAACCTGAGACTCAAGTCTTGCACTAGCCAGGGAGGTCACCGGTTCCCTGTCTGTCCAGGGCTTTAGCAAGTTGACATGATATATCTGATACGGTTTCCTCTTGCCTGGCTGGTGGACTCTATAATTGACCTCTCCCACTTTTTCCACAACTTCAAAGGGTCCTTGCCACCTGGCTAAGAACTTACTTTCCACAGTGGGAATTGGCACCGCTACTCGATCCCCCCACTTGGAAGTGCCTTATTTTAGCAGCCCTGTTATAGACCCGTCGTTGAGCCTCCTGGGCCTTTTGCAAATGCTCTTTGACTAGCGGCATCACGGTTTGGATCCTTTCCTGCATTTGGGAGACATATTCCAGGACACTCTTATGCTGAACAGGTTCACTTTCCCACTCCTCTTTAACCACGTCAAGAAGTCCGCGAGGTCTCCGCCCATATACCAACTCAAAGGGCGAAAACCCCGTGGAGGCCTGGGGCACTTCCCGGATAGCAAACAGGAGAGCTGGTAACAGGCAGTCCCAGTCTTTCCCATCCCTTTGTACCACTTTCTTGAGCATAGACTTAAGGGTCTTATTAAAGCGTTCACCCAACCCGTCCGTTTGGGGATGGTAGAACGATGTGCGTAGCTGTTTAATCCGGAACAGCTTGCACACATCGGCCATAACCCTTGACATAAACGGGGTACCCTGGTCTGTGAGTATTTCCTTGGGGAAACCAGTCCGTGTAAACATCTGGAATAATTCCCGGGCAATGGACTTTGAGGAGGTATTCCGCAGGGGTATCGCCTCAGGATATCGGGTGGCATAGTCAAGAATCACCAATATGTAGGAGTGACCTCGAGCTGACTTTACCAAGGGACCCACTATATCCATGGCTATCCTCTCGAATGGGACCTCAATTATGGGCAGAGGGACCAAAGGGCTCCGAAAATGAGTCACCGGCGCGGTCAACTGACAGGTGGGACAAGAGGTACAGTATCTCTTTACCTCTGCTTTCAGACCTGGCCAGTAAAACCGGTCGGTGATCCGTGCCTCCGTTTTTTCAACTCCCAGGTGTCCCCCTAACACATCGTCATGGGCCAGGTCCAGAACCTTTCGTCTATATTGTTGGGGTACCAACAATTGCTCTACAACATTTTCTCTCTCCTTGGTAACCCGATACAGCAATTCATTATATATTGCAAAGTGTGGCCACCTCTCATTCGCACCTGGCTCTTGGGGAACCCCATTTACTACTACAACTTGTTCCCGTGCATGGGCCAAAGTGGGGTCCTGCATCTGAGCAGTCCCAAATGCCCCCTGGGGAACACCCAAATCCGGCAGCGCAGGGGTAGAGGCCACTTCCTCATCCTCTTCCCCCAGCATTACCTGAAGTGGGAAAGGCTCCTCCCCCTTAGTGTTTTGGTAGGTCTGTGGACCACATATCTTGACATCCTCAATAGTATCAACACTACTTTCATCACCATTAACCCAGTCATTAGCATTTTCCTCATCTGGGTCCACATTAACGTTTGGCAGTTCAGGGTTATCCCTCTCCGCAGCAGGCACAGGGGGGCTAGTTTCTCCCCAGTCTCTGAACTGTTCTCCTTGTTCCCACAGTTTTGTAAACAATTTACAGTCTCGTCCTATTATAACATCATGCACCAAGTTCTTTATCACCCCCACCTCTTGACTAACAGTGCCACATACTGAGGAGATAGACAACGTGATGAGCGGGTACTCTCTAGTGTCCCCGTGAATGCATACCACCCGTAAAGTTTTTCTTACCGGACCGATCTTCCCAATCACTCTAGGATGAACCAGGGTTACCATGCTTCCAGAGTCCAACAAAGCCCGGGCAGAGAGGTGGTTCACTTGGACTTCACACTCAAACTTTTCCTCATCCAGGTCGAGGTGTGTGGTGCACACTTTATGGGCACAAAAAGACCCCCTCCGAAGAACCCCGCATTCCATGGGCTCCTCTTGCAGTGGGCAGTGTGCCCGGGTATGACCCCAGGAATGACATCGCCAACATTGTACATCCCCTCCTCTCCGAACAGGAACAGAACGCTGCGAAGGTACCGGGAGTGTCTCTTGGCCTTCCGGGGTGTTTGTCCCAGGGCTCCTTGGAACATCCTTTCGAAGGGCAGCAGTTGGTCGAACAGGCCGTGGCAGACTAGGCCCTAGGCGGTTGGTAGGTCCGAGCAGGTCCTCCACCACTGTATATCGTTCCACCATCTCAACAAGGAGGTTTGCTGTTTTGGGGTCTCCATGGCTGACCCACCGTTGGAGGTCATCTGGCAGGGACCTCAGGTATCGGTCCAGCACGACCCGCTCCACAATTTGGGGGCCAGACAACACCTCAGACTGCAGCCATTTTTTTACTAGTTGCACCAGGTCATGCATTTGAGACCGGGGTGGCCGATCTGGACGATATTTCCATTGGTGTACACGTTGGGCCCAAACGGCCGTAGTCGCCCCCAGACGAGCCAGAATTTCTGCCTTTAGCTTTTGATAGTCTTTAGCATCATCTGGTGGCAGGTCAAAGTAGGCTTTTTGAGGATCTCCAGTGAGAAAAGGAGCAATGAGGCCGGCCCACTGGTCCCGAGACCATCCTTCTCTCTCCGCTGTCCTCTCAAACGTAGCAAGAAATGCCTCTACATCATCGCTCAGGGACAATTTCTGTAGAAAATGGCTTGCCCTCACAGTCACCTGGTTGCCAGGGGCAACAGCCGCTGGCTCCTGAACCTGAGACAGCTGCTGCACCGCTTCCTTTAAGGCAGTCACCTGAGCCTGCATAACCCCTTGCTGGGCTGCCAACTGGGCCACCAACAGGCGAGTATTTTCTTGCTGCAGAGCCAGCGCCTCTTTGTGGTAAGTTTGCGCTTGTATGTTAGCCAGGGTCAGCTGTTTAATTAGCTCCTCCATTGCTTCAACTTTAAATGTTTGTGCAGCTTTAACCCAGGACATAAATTCAATGTACTGTCCCTTTAAATGTCAGTTCAATATAAAGTCCAATGCAAAAGAAATTTTTTTTTTTTTTTTTCTTCTTCTTATGCCTGTTATTCTGTCCTGCCCGCATTCAAGCACCAGTGTAATGTTTGGGGGACCAGCTTGATCGCAGGACACAGGCTTCTTAAATCAAAACTGAGGTTTATTAAACTTAAATGGCTTAGCAGCAGCAAAAACAAAATAAATAACAGTCTCACCGACTTGTACAGCTCAGAACTGCTATCGCAGTTAAACAGTCCTTCCAGGTAAGTCCTTCAGTAGCAGGTTTTTAGGCAGGACACTGCCAAGTCCTTTCACAGCTTTTCACACCTTGTCCACCATTCACCATGCATTGGACACTCCTACACTCCTCCCTTCTCACCTGCACTTCCTGTCTGCTTTAAACTACTTCCTTAGACAGGTGCGTTAACCCTTTCCATTCCCTTAAAGGCACCACAGTCCAAACGGAGGGGAAATATAACGTCCTTCCAGGACCCAGCCATGGCGTCCTGTACAATATATATATATATATATATATATATATATATATATATATATATATATAATATATATACTCATCAGTTTAGGCCGATATATATTATTCTACATATTTTTGGTAAAAGAAATTGCAATAGGCGTATATTGATTGGTTTGCTCAAAAGTTATTGCGTCTACAAACTGCGAGATACAGGTACGACGATTCGTGCAGGAGAGTTGACCTGCCGCATTATATCTGCGTGAGCAGGTCGACAAGTGGTTAAAATGGCAAACAAGTTGCACTTACCTGTTCAGTGCAAGGGTTTGGCACAGAGTGGCCCCAAACCTCCTTATATGGGGATCCCCTGCCGGTGCTTGGCTCCTACTGCTGCTAGAGTCCCTGTGAGAAGTTGAAGAGAGGAAAGAGAAGACTGCACCTGAGGCAGTGCCGATCACTGCTGGGCTCAGGTAAGTGTTTAGAGAGGTGGGGGAGGAATAAGTGGGTGTTTTTCTACTTTAAAATGATTGTAAAGGTCTATTGTTTAAAATAAAAAAAGAGCTAACAAACATGTTCTACCTCCCTTCTCTATGCAAGGGTTTTGCACAGAGCAGCCCTGATCCTCTTCTGGGGTCCCCCGCGGCGCTCCTGGCTCCCCCTCCTCCTCGAATGCCCCCACGGAGAGCCGCATTCCATGGGGGCACTCGTGCGGGCCCATTCCCGAGTCCTGCTGCTGTGTCCATTGACACACTGTTTGTGTTTCACACAACTGCTACAATTGTTGTTCTGACATCTCCACTTTTGTGCAAACAGCAGTTGAAATGGGGGCTATACATCAAATATGTAGGGGGCTATACATGACAGGATTGCATATGCACAGTAACACATTCTGCTTATACAGTTTCGTCCACAATGGTTGACAGCCAATAATATAATACACTCTCTGTTTTCATATAGGCAGCATAGATGAACATTACCTGCATGCAAGAGACTTCTGTGCCACCTTTAGTTTATATAAGTGCAATGGATCCCCATAGCCTACCATGTTTACAGCTTTTAATATTACATCTTGCCCCCCTTAAAACTAGCAAGGCCATAGTTTGTTTCAGCTCCGTTTGAAACAGATGGAACAGTAAATCACTGCTGAGAAACATGCTTCTAATTGTAATACTGATACTTCCTCCCTGGTGTGTATTATAAAGAAAAGAAATGCTGGCAGAGAAGCACAGATGTGATTTTGAATTACAGTTCTGAAGTAATTAACAAAATGTTATTTGCATCAAAACCTGTAGCCTGGAATTTGTTGGGAGGATGTGTGATCATTGTCATAACTTTAATGCCTTCGGCCACAAATGCAGCAGGTGTTCGCGGATCCCAGGCATATCTCGTTGGCTCACAAAAATGGACTATGTCATTGGGGGGAGGAGGGGCGGTCCGTCATAGTCTCTCGATAATCTCAGCTTCTCTGACTCGATCGTGTAAGGGTTTGTGCCTCCATTCCTCTTTGGAATTGGAAGAAGATTCTTCATTTTGCTCATAAGTCCCCCTTAGCTACCAGAGTTCAAGAGACATGGCACAAGAGCTTGACCCAATGGTATAGGTTTCCCACTACTCTACACTGTTTCTTTCCACAAGTCCCTAGTTTGTGTTGGCGGTGTGGCAATGCTGAGGGGACGATGCTACACATTTTCTTAGACTACACCAAACTCTGGCCTTTCTGGCGCGAGGTGACCTTAACAATAAAACACGTGACAAATGTTACTCTAGAGCGGAACTTCGTGGCTTGCTTACTTTATCTTTCAGAGCGACCAATCAAAAAATACAAGCTATTGAATGCAGTCTAGGCATGCACCCCCCTCTGTTGGAGATCGGAGAAATTGCCATCAAAATCCCTGTTTTCTAAAGTGAACGAACTGAGAGATATGGAGGATCTCACTGCTACCTTGTACAACAGGGAGGTGACCTTTTGTAAGACCTGGAGACCCTGGCACCATTTTTGTGATATAAACGGTGGAAGGGACCCCACCTGTTATTAACCACTTGAGCACCGGGCCATCGTCAAATGACAGCTTCACGGTGACTCTGAATATTCAACAGGACGTCTTTTGACGTCCTGTATTCCTCCGGCCACTGGGGGGCGCGCCCCCGAGATGCCGATGCGCGTGCCTGGCGGTCGCGATGTCCACCAGGTACCAGCGATCGGTAACGACCGAGCAGTGACGTGGAGCTCTGTGTATAAACACAGAGCTCCACGTCCTGTCAGGGGACAGAGGAGACCGATCTGTGTCTCTTGTACATAGGGACACAGATCGGTCACCTCCCCCAGTCACCCCCCTTCCCCCACAGTTAGAACACAATACAGGTATACATATTAACCCCTCCCTCACCCCCTAGTGTTAACCCCTTGAATGCCAGTCACATTTATACAGTAATTAGTGCATATTTATCACATTAATCGCTGTATAAATGTGAATGGCGCCAAAAACGTGTCAAAAGTGTCCGATGTGTTCCCCGCAATGTCATGGTGACAGTAAAAAAATCGCAAATCGCCGCCAATACTAGTAAAAAAATTAATAAAATAAAAATGCCATAAATCTATCACCTATTTTGTAAACGCTATAAATTTTGCGCAAACCAATCAATATATGATCATTGCGTTGTTTTTTTTTACCAAAAATATGTAGAAGATTACGTATCGGCCTAAACTGAGGGAAAAAAAAGTTTTTAAAAAAAAAAATTGTGATATTTATTAAATAAAAAAGTAAAAAATATTGTGTTTTTTTTTAAAATTGTCACTCTTCTTTTGTTTATAGCGCAAAAAATTAAAACCGCAGAGGTGATCAAATACCACCAAAAGAAAGCTCTATTTGTGGGAACAAAATGATAAAAAAAATTTTGGGTACAGTGTAGCACGACCGCGCAATTGTCATTCAAAGTGCGACAGTGCTGAAAGCTGAAAATTGGCTTGGGCAGGAAGGTGTGTAAGTCCCCGGTATGGAAGTGGTTAATCAGCTGATCTAAAATTGGATGAGAACAGTGGAGGGGATCTCAATTATTGTTAATAAAACAGTTGATGTCCCACTCCACATTTAAACCATTTGCTATAGACAT
Organism: Rana temporaria; assembly: GCF_905171775.1. Classification (NCBI taxonomy): domain Eukaryota; kingdom Metazoa; phylum Chordata; class Amphibia; order Anura; family Ranidae; genus Rana; species Rana temporaria. Next base: position 195,347,112 of record NC_053491.1, read on the forward strand.
TTATGGAAACATTTTCTACAAATAGTCATGTTAGATTTATTCTTAAATAGTTTTACTCCTGATCAATACAAAATACTGTAATCTTTAAATCCAGTGACATTTTATTCCAAATATGCCCTAAAGTTGTTTCTGTCCTTTGACAAATTTGTGAGATTTTATGCTTGATTATTCACACGATTCCTCTGCCTTGCATGTGGACAGAATGTGCAATGACCATCCTTGGGAGAAAAATGCAAGTAAAAAGAGTGTATTGAAAAAAATTCACATTGCTATTTATGTGAATTTATTTAAATATCTGTAGTGTTACTAAAGGGGGTAACCAGTGTTTGTTTTCTTTAGATAGTGTTGCAAAAATGGTATTTGACAAGCTTTGAATCTTTTTTTTGAGAAGATTCTGAAAATATGCACAGATTCTACAATATCCTCCATAACCACAAAATATTTTGTACAATTCCTGAAATGTTAATCTAATAAGACCTAAGTTAAACTTGGTTGTGCTTTTACTATTGTTACTATCATTCCTTTGTTTTTATTTTTGTGTAACCATTTTTTTAATTTGTAAAATGGTTCTAGTTATTAGGTCCACATTTGGTCTGTTTTAGGCAGATGTGTTTTTTAATACACATGCATTATGAAGTATGTTGATTTTATGATGCAAAGTGCTTTAAATCTAAGGCTAAGGCATGTTATGATGCATTTCCACAAATTTCATTAGATCAATCAATTAGATCAGGTAGAATGGCACCTTAAAAATATTTTTTAATAGAAATTCGTTTTTTTATTTATGTATAAAAGTTAGTGATTTATTCAATCTTGTAATGATGGTAATAACTTGGGCCATCTATTAAGCTTACTTGAATTTTGTATTATTCCCCATTCCTATCATTCCACATTTTCTGATTAGAATTTGTTACTGTTTTTATTTAAGTTAATCTATAAAAGATGAAAAGATATAAATATAAAATTATTAGTAGAGCATAATACTATTTACATAAACCTTCACAGGCATCCCACATAGTTTCTCTGTTTTCAAGCAATTTAGGGTACCAAGCAATGAAATGATTTAGAACACCCCCAACACTGAAGATTACTGTGTATTTTTGGCTGACAAATCCTGGAAGTCGATGACTAGCAAAATAAAGTAATGCACCCATCTGTGAAATTTTTCAAGGTCACAGCTGAGTTGGCCACAAGATATCTAGCTAAAAAAATAGAAGTTGACAGTAGTTATAGTTTTGTAATATTTGCTCAGTGAGCGTGAAATGAAATTTAACAGTGTGCTTTGACTGTATTTCTTAATTTATTATGTTTTTTTTAGACTTCTTGAAAAATGTCAGTTGATCATTATTAACATATACAACACACCACAGTCTCTTGTACAGCTTCTAAAAGACCGGAGATTATTACCGTATTTATCGGCGTATAACACGCACTTTTCGACGTTTAAAATCAGGGGAAAATCGTGGGTGCGTGTTATATGCCGATCCCGCCGTCTGAGGGAAAGAGGAGCGTCGCCGACGTAGACCGAGCTGAACCGTGTGTACTGTGTGCTCGGCTAGGCTCGGCTCCACTCGCAGTCACGCCCAGTCCCACCTCCTAGCCTTTACGTCCCACCATTGGACCGTTGTGTCCATCATAGGAGGCGGGACAGGGCAGGACTGCGAAACAAGCTGAGAGGAGCCGAATACACAGGACATCTGGCTCTGTGTATCTCAGCGGCGCTAAATTTAAAAAGACAGTGTGCTACAATTTTGGTCAAGGTGCAGATGGACACTATGCAAGACTGCAAATGGACACTTATAAGGCTGCAGCTGGACGCTGATAAGAGGCTGCAGCTGGACGCTGATAAGAGGCTGCAGCTGGACGCTGATAAGAGGCTGCAGCTGGACGCTGATAAGAGGCTGCAGCTGGACGCTGATAAGAGGCTGCAGCTGGACGCTGATAAGAGGCTGCAGCTGGACGCTGTGCAAGGCTGCAGCTGGACGCTGATAAGAGGCTGCAGATGGACGCTGATAAGAGGCTTTTAAAATGTACGTTTTTTTGTTTCCTTAAACTTTCCTCCTAAACTTGGGGTGTGTGTTATATGCCGGTGCGTGTTATACGCCGATAAATACGGTAGCTAAAAACTAGAGTTGTCCCGATACCACTTTTTTGAGACCGAGTACAAGTACCGATTACTTTTAAGTACTCGCCGATACCGAATACCGATACTTGTTTTTAATGTCATGTGACAGTGGCGGTATTTTTTTTTTTACACTTTTTTATTTTATTTTATTTTTTTTGAGGGGGGCGGGGGGTTGTAGTGAATTGTCAGTGTGTTTTGTTTTGTTTTGTTTTTTATTACATTTTACATTATTACATTTTATTATTTACATTTTATTTTTTTAATTATTTATTGCATTTTTTTCCCATTTTTTTTTATCAGCCCTGTTGGGGGGGCTTTGGTGAGATATCAGGGGTCTTGCCAGACCTCTGACATCTCCCCTGTAAGACCGAGAAAGGGACTAAGGACACAGATTCCCCAGTCCCTTTCTCTGCAGCCTCAGCTGAAATGAATGGACAGAAGCTCCTCTCCATTCAAAAAACTGAAGCATTGTAATCCCAGGTTACAATGCTCAGTTATGTGAATGGACAGTCAGTGATCACTGACTCTGTCCATTCGGAAAAGGTAGGACCATCGGAAAATTTGAGAACCAGCTTTAAAATTTTTGCTGTCAAATTCCGACAGAAAAAGTCAGATGGGGCCTACAGACGGTCAGAATTTCCAACCAAAAGCTCACATCAAACTTTTCTTGTCGGAAATTCCGACGGTGTGTACGTGGCATAAGAGGGTAAATCCCCTAAAATGAGCTGGCATACAATGGGTTATAAGTCCAGTGAGGTGTATGCCTCCTCATGGATTTATTGCTTTTAATTACAATTTAAATTTTTGCTGAGCACAAGGAGTACAGCCATCAGGCTTTGAAAGGAGAGATGCGGCTGTGATGTGACTGCCTGTTTCTTCCCTGTCTATTCACAGAAGGCTTTGTATTCTGTGTTCACAGAATACAAAGCCTTCCATGACTGGGTTAGTGGAGAGGAAAGGTGACCAGAGCTGCTGCAAGTTAATTCTGCAGCTTCAGAATCTGAGACCCAAGTGTCAGATTACAGAAATTATAGCATAACTGTACTTCCAACGCTGATTTAAAAAGTGAATGTGCACACACCTTGTTTAACCCATTCTAAAAAAGCGCATTTTAAATCGTGACTTAATTCCTTGAGTTATTTATTAATGCTGCTGTATAAATGTTTTAAATAATGAGAAACCCTTGTATATCCTATACACCTGGTTACATAAATCAGGGTCATGTTCTTGTAAAGGTCTGCATTTGTAAAAACTCTTCAACTGACTACTGGCACATAGACAGGTGGAGGGGGATTTACTGAGGTGGAAAGCAGGGCTGTCAAGGCTGACACATTATATGCAACTGACAAAATGTTTTATTTTGACTAAGCTTTTCAGTTTTTTAAAAGAACTACATTTAAAGAGAAAAACATGAGTGAAAGGGTAGATTGAGTAAAAAGATGCTTTCTGACCTTGGGTATGGTTTAGCAGCTTGATGTTTTGTGGGATCATGTTTAATGCCATATTCTGTGTTTATACTCTGAAAACCCTGGCCCAGATTCAGAGTGTGGGCGCACATTACGCTGCCGTAGCGCAAACGCTCTACACCGCGCCAACGTAGCGAGGAGAGGCAAGCATTGCATATAGCAAGCTATTGCTCCCAACACTGCACCAGCGTGGCGTGGGATTTGAAGGCGTACGCCAGCGTAGGTGAAAGTGGGCGTGACCCATGCAAATGATGGGCCGAGCCAGACAGATGCGTATCACGAATTGCGCCGTGCCGTGGACGCATCCCCCTGCGCCTGCTCACAACCACGTCGAACAACTGCCTAAACTACGCCGGATCACTGCGTACGGCGTGAACGTACCTACGCCCAGCCAGACACACGCAGGTTCGTGAAGCGCCGTATTTCCCTCATTTGCATGTTTGAATGGCTAATCAATGGGAGCGGCATCATGCACCCAGCCTAAATGTGCGCCCACCCTACGCAGGCATAAGCAAGCTACGTCGGTGGGGTGTAGCCTGGTTTTAGGCGCATATCTGTTTGTTGGTCTGGCGCACAGATACGACGGCGCACATTTGCACTTACATCGGCGTAACTGGTTATACATCGGCTTAAGTGCTTTGTGAACCCCTATGCCTAAAATTCACTGAAATGAACAGGTCTACATTTTTAATAACTGTGGCCATTTGAGTTTTGTTGAGCTATAACCTTATGGTCTTGGGTTTGGTCTGTCAGCATTGAGTTTAAAAATGCTCTTCCATTTTAAAGTCTATGAAGCAATATACAAAATATTTTCAATGACAGTGTGATGGATCTTTCAAAATAGGGGATGAGGATGTTCTTGTGGTAGTTCAACTTATGAACACAAAACAAATTTCCTCCTGCGCTCTGGTGTTTTTCTGCTATAGGGTAATCTCATCCAATTTCAGTGTAAAGTCTAGTGTCTTGCAGCCCTTCTCAGAATCATGGGAATTCATAAAGCTATAAAAGAAAAGAAAAAAGGAGGGCGCACCGACCTAGTGCATTATCACTTAAAGGGATTTTATTGAATAGATTAAAACAATGATCATACTCGCAGAGTAGAAAGACAGCACTTATCAGACAATTATGCTGGTAGACAGTATCGCTCAGCAACACGGATCAGATGACATCAGACCGACATTTATGGCTTACGCGTTACAGGGGCGAACCTCCTTCGTCAGAGCCTCGGTGGTCAGTAGTTGCTCCCTCATATAAAAAGCGCTCGGTTATATATACCCATACAAGTGCAAAAGTGAGCATGTGCGGAGATGCCCAGCCAAAGGCCCGCCCCCGTCGGCCAGGCCCGCCCATTGGCCCCTCAGCCACTCTTGTCCTGAGGGGTGTGGCCAGGGGTTTTCCTCGCCCACAAAGAAAAGGAGTTTATTCTGTCTATGGAGCATTCCTATTTGCTAGGAGGGCATTACTATAATGTGTGAGTTTGCAGGTCAATGCGTCACAAAGGGGCCCACGTATATGCACTACCAAACTGACAAGTTCCAAACGCATAGCGCCAACCAGTAGGTAACAGTGGTATATGTACAGCGCGTCTCCTTACCGGGCAACATCGGCTCCCCCTCTTACTCGATGGATCTGGGGGCAGAAACAGCTCTAATGGCATTCCTTTTTTTTCCATAGGCGTGCAATGGAACACACGCCATCGTTGTACCCGGAAGTAGATGCGTTCCAGCCCTCGCTCCCAGATGGGCCGGAACGTCCCCCTCCGCTTCTGCGCATGTGCGTGCAATGAAAACCCCTGGCCACACCCCTCAGGACAAGAGTGGCTGAGGGGCCAATGGGCGGGCCTGGCCGACGTGGGCGGGCCTTTGGCTGGGCACCTCCGCACATGCTCACTTTTGCACTTGTATACCTGAGAGCTTTTTATATGAGGGAGCAACTACTGACCACCGAGGCTCTGATGGAGGATCGTCTCTGTAAAGCGTAAGCCATAAATGTCGGTCTGGTATCGCCTGATCCATGTTGCTCTCATGGTTGCTGAGCGATACTGTCTACCAGCACAATTGTCTGATAAGCGCTGTCTTTCTACTCTGTGAGTATGACTATTGTTTTAATCTATTCAATAAAATCCCTTTAAGTGATAATGCACTAGGTCGGTGCGCCCTCCTTTTTTCTTTTCTTTAGTTCTACTTATGAATCATAGAACATCGTTCTAGCTATATTGAGTAATGTACATTCCTTTTTTACTCAAAGATATTGTACACATTCAAATGTGTGTTTTAGTTTTTTTAACTAGGTATTAGTTACTTCCCCTGTGTGTTTGCCTTACCTTGATGATGGGCTCACATGTTGCTGCTGCAGTTTGTAATGTCATGGTTGATCGCTTTTCCTATTGTAATGTATTCATTAACCTAGGTTGTCCCTAGGGACAGAAAACTTCTTGTTCTGGGTCAGACTGTGTTAATACCTTGCTATTTCCTCTGTATTGCACCACAAATGTAGGAGGGCTAGGGAGATGAAAACATATCACTTTAGCTTGCTCTCTTAATTGTTTTGCCTGCATGACTCTGTCAGATGTAATTACTGTAACTCAAATGTTTAACAAATGATGCCATAAAACTACATGATCAATGCACATCTTCTGCAGGTGAAAAATAGAAGGTGCAGGCGAGAAGTTTTAAAATGCAGTTAGTGACATTAACCACTTCCCGACCGGCTTCTGTATATATACGACGGCAGAATGGCTCTCCTGCGTAATTTGCCATATATATAAGGCGGCTCCTTGAAGAGCCATAGCGGGTGCTATCGCCACTGGCCAGCCCTGATCCCATTCGTGACAGCAGGAATGGGGATTTGTGTGTGTGTGTGTGTGTGTGTGTGTGTGTGTAAACACACAAATCCCTGTTCTCACAGGGGCGGAGAAACAGATTGTATGTCTGTTCCTACTAGCTAGGAACCACGATCTGTCTCCTCCCCCAGTCAGTCCCCTCCCCTCACAGTTGGAACACAGAAAACAAGAGTCCTTAAGCGCTAAACCTGACAGTCATTGGAAAACGTATTTAGTCTTGTCATAAACAATGTATAAAAATAACAGGACCCCAGTGCAGCTGCCAACTTCTGGAATAAAGTAGACAAAAAATATAGACAACAAATGCAGTGATCGATGGGACTAGTAAAAAATAACTTTTTTGCAAATGTTGTGCTCAGTCAAGTTAATTTATTGGATGCAATAGTCCCAAAAAAGTGTTGTGTTCGATCTGTCCACCGCAATGTCGCAGTTCTGATAAAAATTGCTGATCGCCACCATTACTAATAAAACAAATAATAAGAATGCCATAAATCTATACCTTGATTTGTGGACACTGGAACTTTTGCGCAAACCACTCAATATACGCTTATTGCTATTTTTTAATTTGGGATATTTATTGGAGCAAAAAGTAAAAAATATTGTTTGTTTATTTTATTTATTTTTTTAAATTGTCGCTCTTTTTTTTTTGTTTATAGCGCAAAAAATAAACACAGAGGTGATCAAATACCACCAAAGAAAAGCTATATTTGTGGGAAAAAAGGACGTAAATTTTGTTTGGGTGCAACATCGAACGATTTGCGCAATTGTCAGTTAAAGCGACGCAGTGCCGTATGGCAAAAAATGGCCTGGTCGGGAAGGGGGTAAATTTTTCTGAGTATGAAGTGGTTAAACTCTGGTTTGAGAAAAAAATGTATTACCAAGTATGAATTCTTAAATTACCTTTCTTTGCTTTCTGCCTTCTCCAAATCACCACACATTCCTTATAGATTTTAGGAAAAATATATTTCAGGAAAAATAAAGCTGCTATAAACAATGTATAGACAGGGTTTTTGCCTTCAAGTTCCTCGGCATTTACATTTTGGAAAATTTCTCATGGTCAACAAATGTAAAGACCGTAATTAAAAAAAAAAAACAGCAATGCCTATATTTTCTGAGATTTGTTCTAGAAAAGTAGCCTACAGAAGAAATTGCTGGAGATCTTCTGCCAGTCAACCATCAAGAGTTTATTAGATTACTGTATTTCAGTGTGGTACTCAAGCTGATCTATGGCTGAAAGGGCTGCTCTTTAGCTGGTTGTCTGTACCGCAAAGATGATTGTGGTCTGCAAACTGGCTTCTTTATCTGAATTTTATCAGTTCTGTTGCCTCAGTAGAGCAGACAGAAAAGTGAATGATTTTTATCCTCCTGGCCACCATCAGTTTGAACTAATGCCATCGGGTAGGTGTTTCAGAAACATTAAAACGGTTGTAAACCGCGGCTGGTAAAAAACACCTGTAAGGCAATTGCATACTAGCACGTTATGGAACACTTGCCTTAGAACTAAGCCCTCCCACGGCACGCTGTCACCCCTGAGATGGCTAACCTTTACCCCGGTCTTTCTTACGGGGTTCATGCTTAGGCTGTGTAATTCGCCAGAGCCATGACGATGTCACTCTCGTGCATGGTATGCCGAACCTTAAAAGTCACGTCGTCATATGATGTCTGTCCCTTTGCACGTTCACCGCGCTCTGGATTACTGAGTTAATGACAATTGGCTGATCAGGGTAAGGGGCCCATCCCATTCCTTTACCACGTGATCAGCTGTCAGTCAATGACAGCTGTTCATGTGATGTAAACAGAAGATCGGTAATCGGTTTTTTTTTCTCACGCTGACAGCACTAGGAGGAAAAAAAAGCCAATCACTGCCTTCTATGAAAGGGACATCGATCCCGAAGAGGAAGAGGCACAACCACGTCCACCAGTGTATATTGGTGCCACTTATCAATGCCCACCATGCCACCTATCAATGCCCAACAGTGGTTTTGGGTGCAGGCGATGAAGGGAAACTGTCCTTCAGGCTTCACAGCCAATTTCCTACTGTACATGCGCAAGTTGCACTGCACTTTCCGAATTGTCCCGCCATCAGGAAGCAGGGGGGGGGTGGGCTGGAAATTTTACTTAAAAGTGCAGCGGTCCGGTTTCCGAAATAGTGGTCTCTGCAGCGGATTCGCCGCAAGATCACTTTTATCGGTGGTGGGAGAGGGCCCCCCTCCTGCAGCTCTCCCCTGCCCTCCGCCACTTACTGGAGCTGTCGGCAGCGGCGGAGGCGATCGGGTCCTTCTCGTGGCTGGGTATGGACGAGTGAGGGGAAGATTGCCCCCACCAGTCTCCATACCACAGCAGGGCGGAAGCGACGTCAAAACGTCACTTCCCATAGCTCTTTTTTCTTTATTGCATTTTAGTGTAAATATGAGATCTGAGGTCTTATTGACCCCAGATCTCATATTTAAGAGGACCTGTAATGCTTTTTTTTCTATCAAAAAAAAAAGTTTTTAACTTTTAAACAACAAATCTCAGAAAGAGGCTTGGTCCTTTAAGTGGTTAAAGTGACACTAAACAAAATCCTTAAAACACTGGAGGCTGCGGTCATATTCTTTTTGAAAAGTGAAACTACATATTATTCTCCAGAGCAGTGGTCTCCAAACTGTGGCCCATGGGCCAGATGCATCGCTTTGCAGTTTTCTGGGCCTTCGGCACTGTTCCTCCCACTGATTCAAGGCACTATTTCTTCCACTGACACCAACAGTGGGTAATATTCTTCCCACTGACACCAACAATGGGACACTCTTCCTCCTTCTACTGACCACAGGCACAATGTATTTTTTTTTTTATTTCCACTGTCGCTGAGGCATTTTCTACTCCCACAGTCCGGCCCCCATAAAATCTGAAGAACAGTAAACTGTCTTTGTTTAGAAAGTTTGGAGATTCCTGCTCCAGGGAATAATTCGTACACATACTCTAATAGGAATGCAATTATTTTTTTCATGAAATGGTTTCTTAGTGTTTTTGCCTTCTTGTAATGTCCTCTTAAACCTCTCCTTTTTCCTCTCACTTCCGTTTGAGCAGAGCATGCAGTGTGCATTAGTTGTGGTAATGTGCACTGCTCTTTGTACACTAAAATTACCATAGTCTCTAGTCTATCTCAGGAGCAAGCATGAGGTGGTCGCTACACTCCTATTTATTGTGGGATTATCGAGAATGAAAGTAGCCATCATTTAACAGGAAGTTGGGTCACGGCAGCAAAAAGTTATTTTTTTGTCTTGCCAGTATTGAAGATCAAATTTGTTATTTTCACACCACAAGACAATTCTATTTTCCTCTTCTCTATAGGGCTGCTCATCCCCTTCTTAAAGCGATTATATACCCTCTGAATTTTTCCCCTGTAAGGTAAAAGGCATAATGAGCTAGTATGCACTGCATACTAGCTCATTATGAAATACTTGCCTTAGAACAAGGCATCGGTAACTCACCTGGTCCACGCCGAGGTAGCTGACAAGTTGCCTCGGCGTGTCTTCTGGGTATCGTGGCTCCAGCGCTGTGAGTGGCTGGAGCTGCAATTTCACCACTCCCGCACGTGCGCGCAGGAGACGTCCTTCCGGCGTTTGCCGGGCTTTCAGCCGAGAATCCCCTGTGCGCATGCGCCGCTGCAGTCAGCGGGTCATTGCGAGGGGTATATCTCCTAAACCATACAGGTTTAGGAGATTTTTTTTTTTTACCTACAGGTAACTCTTATTATAGGCTTACCTGTAGGTAAAAGTAAAAAAAATGACTGTACAAGCCACTACTGTAGTATCAGCAAATTAATTGATGGTATTTGTACGATAATGGGTAGAATAATCATAGCTCTAAAGAGGATAAAGGAGGCTTAATTCACATCACTGAGGAAAGCCTGTGCTTAACTTAAAGTGGAGGTTCACCTAAAAATAAGCTTTTAACATTGCATTTATGAGATTAATGACAATTAGAATCGGCTGTTTTTTTTTTTTTTTTTTTTTTTTAAATACGTCCGTACATACCGTTTCCTATATGTGTTCTCACCGCCGCTTCCGGGTATGATGGTCGGGGCTGGGCGTTCCTAATTGATTGACAGGCATCTGACCGACACATAGAGCGCGTCACGAGATGCCGAAAGAAGCCGAACGTCGGTGCGGCTCTATACGGCGCCTTTAAGTTTTGAAGAAAAATAGAGGCCCATTTTAGCTAATTACAAACAATTAACCAGAAAAAAAAAATCCCTATCCAGGAACAGATTGAAAGTAGCTAATCCAATTTTACCATTTTTTCAAACCCTACGTCTGGGATAATGGCGTTAAAGGACAAGCTGTAATCTATTAATGCCATTCTTACATAGTTTCTCAGACTCTCTAGATGGCTCAATTCAACATGCAATGGCAAGGCAGTAGCGTCCTCTGTGTTCTTGTTCTCCTCTCTAGACACAATTTGATGGGGGTCAAAATTGCTAGGTGGATTTCCTTTAATGTACCTTGAGTCTGATTTCTCAAAGCACTTCATTTTCACTGAAGTGAGAGCTATCGGCCCATAGTCATTAAAGCTGTCTATAACCGATTTATAGACCAAGCATACTTGAAGCATTTTGATTTAAAGGTGTCATGAGCTCTGGTTATCACTAGCTGTTCATCATAAATGCCCCACATATCATTCTAACTCTGATTGCAGTGGCAGGCAATTGCACATCATGTAATGTTCTTGTAAAATCACTGAAAAATGGCAATCTTACTTTGATGCTAGGTGTCCCAAATATACAACTTTGTCTTTTTGTAACATTTCCACATACCTTAAATTTTATTGAAGAAGCAGAGCCAGTACATTCCCACTTCACAATAGGAAATTCTTATTAATGCCTCAGATATTTTCACCTAAAATATGTAGTGAAGTGGTAGGCTCTCATAAGAAAAAGAAGCGTACATTTTACAGGGGCGTTGAATAGGATGTAGTGATTTTTTGTTATTGACAACCTCCAGCTAGAAAATTCATGATGTGACATTTGTTGCAAGTAAAGACCCCATTTCATAAAACTGAACACTGAAATAACCCTTAAACTCTTTCCATAACATGGCCCTGTCACTTAAACACATTGTTACTTTAAAGGCTTTTTTTCTGGTCCTTCTATTTGTAAAACATCTTCAAATTTTGGGGCATTGGTAAGGTGACCTTTGCTACCTTACGAAAAAAATAAGGACCCCTAAACCCAAGGTTCCCAAAACTGCATCCTAGGGGCCACGTGTGACACTTTGGCAATTCTCTTGCACTGTGTCTTCAGTCTCTGACCAAAACTTGCATTACGACCACAGTCTCTAATCATGTCTTGTGTCATGTTTGCAGTTTCTGACCATCTTCTTATGTCCAGTCTCTGACCATCTCTTCTATCATGCTCATAGTCTTTTTCTATATTCTTTTGGGTGTCGGGTATCTCAAGCTCCGAATATTCACTGGATTTTATGTGCATTCCTTTGATGATGTCGGGGGGCAACACTTAACGCCCCCCTATATAAAGAAAGTTGACCACCACTGCCTTAAACCCTCTCCGTAAATACTTGGTGGAGAAACCCTTATTGGCAAGCACAGAGGTAGAATGTTTCTTGCAGTTGGTTACCGGGTTCGCACACGTCTCAGGAGGGATTTTGGTCTACTCTTTACAGATCTTCTCCAAATCCTTAAAGGCCAAGTTCACCTTTTGTACACTTTTTTTGTATTATTCCAGCTCCCCTATGTACCAATATAGCATTATTGTATTTTTTTAGCAAAAATAAAACGGCTTTTCGTTCTACACTTCTGCCTTCCTGGTCAGACTTTAGGTCATGGGTCTTCAAACTATGGCCCTCCAGTTGTTCAGGAACTACAATTCCAATCATGCCTAGCCATGTCTGTGAATGTCAGAGTTTTACAATGCCTCATGGGATGTGTAGTTCCACAACAGCTGGAGGGCCGTAGTTTGAGGATCCCTTCTTTAGGTCATGACTCTGGAAGGAGTTGACCAGCCGATCTCATTAGCACACACCCTGCATCATCTACCCTCAGCTGGTCAACTCCTTCATGACCTAAAGTCTGACCAGGAAGTAAGGCAGAAGTAACCAAGCAGTTTGTTTAAACAGCTATGAAGAGTGCTTGGTAAGCCAGTGTAGAATTAATGGAAAGCTGTTTTATTTTTGCAAAATAAGTACATTAATGCTTTATTGGTACATAGGGGAGCTGGAATCTAGAAAAATAAAGGATGAACTTGACCCTTAAGGTTTCTTGGCTGTCGCTTAACAACTTGAAGTTTTAGCTCCCTCCAAAAATGTTCTATATGATTAAGGTCTGCAGACTGGCTAGGCCACTCCATTACCTTTTTAATGTGCTTCTCCTTGAGCCACTCCTTTTGTTGCCTTGGCAGTATGTTTTGGGTCATTGTCATGGAAGACCCATCCATGACCCATCTTTAATGTTTTGGCTGAGGGAAGAAGGTTCTCATCCAAGATTTTACAATACATGGCCCCTCAATGCAGCAAAGTCAGCCGTTGCCTTTAGCAGAGAAACAGCCCCAAAGCATAATGTTTCCACCTCCGTGCTTGACTCTAGGGATGATGTTCTTAGGGTCGTAGTCAGCATTTTTCTTCCGCCAGACACGAGTCGAGTGAATGCCAAATAGTTTGATTTTGGTCTCATTAGACCAAAGCACGTTCTCCCAATCGTTCTCTGAATTCTTTAGATGTTAATTGGCAAACTTCAGACAGGCCTGTACATGTGCCTTTTTGAGGTGGGGACCTTGCAGGCGCTGCATGATTTCAATTCATGGTTACCAATGGTTTGTTTGGTGACCGTGGTCCCAACTGTTTTGAGATCATTCACAAGCTCCTCCCGTGTAGTTGTGGGCTGATCCCTCACTTTTCTCATGATCACCCTTACCCCATGAAGCAAAATCTTGTATGGAGCTCCAGACCGAGGGTGATTGATGATTATTTTGTATTTCTTCCATTTGCAAATAATTGCTCCAACAGTTGTCTCCTTCTCACCAAGCTTCCTGATAATGGTTTCGTAGCTCATTCCAGGCTTGTGCAGGTCTACAATCTTGTCCATGATGTTCTTTGACAGCTCTTTGGTCTTGCCCATGATGGTGAGGTTTGAATGGAAGAAAGATCCTGTGGACAGGTGTCTTTTATACACATAACAAGTTGTCGTCAGGAACACCTTCTTAAATTGACAGGACTAATCTGTGTACCACATAAGCACATACTGTAGCCAGTCTGTGGGAGCCAGAATTATTGTTGGTTGGTTGGTAGGGATGAAATACTTATTTTACTCACGAAACTGCAACTCAATTTATAAAATCTGTATCATGTGTTTTATTATTATTTTTTTCGTTGATATTATGTCTCTATCATTTAAAATGCACCTATGATAACTATTGTAGACCCTTAATTTCTTTGTCAGTGGGCAAACGTACAAAATCTGCAGGGGATCAAATAATAATTTTCACCAGTGTAATTTGTTGAGTTTCTTTTTGTTCCTTAGCTGAGGTGCCGATGTCGGCATGCATCAGAAGTTTTACCTATATCCTGACATGTGCACAGTGTTCACTTTCCTCCCATGGTCAGCCATTGAAGAATGCAATATTAGGGAGGATGGTGTCCTGAAGGATAAGCTCACGCCCCATTAACCACCTGTGACACAACATCTTTGCCAAAAATCTTTAAAGCTTTTAAAGAACACTGACCTGGCAGAAAAGAAAAACAATCAACAGACTGATTTGCTCATCTCTCACTTTTCTCTCTCTTCCTTGTCATTATGTTCCTTGTTTGCATATGAGAACTTCAGGACTTTTGACTTTGTGCTGCAGTTCCCTTTTCTAGCCTGAGCTGCTGTACTGGGGGATTGCAGGAGGATGGTACTGGTTCAAATTCGGGTGCTTAAACTGCTTTTAAAAAGATTTGAATGAGGAGAGAGGAGCGCCCGGTGACTGGAGTAATACCATATGTGATATTACAGGAAGCAGTGGCGGTGCGTTGCCCCCTCTCTCCTGCACTGCTTTATCACCTTGTCGGGGGGCCGGGCATCTGAATTACAGCAGCATTTTTTTTGGAAGCGCCTGGTTAGAGCTGTGGGCTCTAATAGGCTTCCAAATTGGTAAACAGCGGGTGCAATGCTGTGCGTTCATGGTTTACACAGTGTTGTGTTAGGGAAGCGATTTATTCACTTCTCTAACACCGACCCTCCTCTCAGCCATTCAGGTACTCGGGTCTGGTTACCCTGTCACCCGGTTGGCTGAAGCGACAGGCCCTGTGATTGGATGCCTATCAGGCGTCCAATCATAGCAGAGATGACGGGGGAAAAGGACAGGAGAAGACATGGAAGACTCAGAGCGTGGAGGACAGCGCAGAGACAGGTAAGTGCCGGGCGGGGGCGCACACTGGCGGCTATTGATGGGGCACACTGGCGGCTATTGATGGGGCACACTGGCGGCTATTGATGGGGCACACTGGCAGCTATTGATGGGGCACACTGGCGGCTATTGATGGGGCACACTGGCGGCTATTGATGGGGCACACTGGCGGCTTTTGATGGGGCACACTGGCGGCACTTGATAGGCACAGTGGCTGCGCTTGATGGTATTTTTTTTTTTCAGTTCGTTTGCACCCCCCCAAAAATTTTGAGCACCAGGAAGCAATCATTTATTGAAAGTAAAGAATGTACAAGTTGATCCAATGCATTTCAGGGGGGATTCCTTCCCCTTCTTCAGGGCTTTTGGTCTGTGTGAATGGAGGTGGGTGGCTCTGGAGAGATTCCTAAATCTCTGTATATTGGCACCGCTTCTATCTGGGCAGGTCATGCGTTCTGGATAAAGAGGTCCTCCTTTTTATCCAGCACACGTGACCTGCCTGGAGAGCAGACATAAGAAGATTCAGGTACCTCTGCAGAGCCATCCACCTCTGTTCACACAGACCAAAAGCTCTGAAGAAAGGGGAAGCATTTTCCCAAAATATGTTGGCTCGACTTGTACATTCTTTACTTTTAATAAATGATTGCTACCTTCCCATCGAATGTGGTATTAAACTGGGCATCGGGAGATCCTCTCTCCTCATTCAACTATATTTGCCACTGAAGAGACATCGTACTAGTAAGATAGCAGCTCACATCCAAAAGGAGTTAAACAGCAATACTCCACCTAATACCAATTAGAAATGATTGCCAGTCTGGGGTGGTCTCTAACTCCCAACTAACCACTGCTTTTATGCATGAGTAAAAAAAATCCTACCCTGAGGTTCAGCTTTACAAAACTTTGTTTTGTGATGTCTCCTTCTCGATTGGGGTCACCCGTATTAAACTTGCATAAACTGTAAGAAGACTAAAGACAAATTTGTCTGGTTTAGCAGAGACCTGCTGAATTTTTATATATGTATGGGCTAGCTGGTTGTACACAAGGCAATCTCTTGATCGACTTGTTTACGTCCAGCCTGTTGGGATTTTCTCGAAGGATCAGTGCTGCCGATTATAACAGTAAACACTGATCATTGCATCAAATGTGTGGATGGGGTAATCAGTTAATTTTTTTTTCATTCATTTTTCATTTAACCTACTGGTTGAACAAAAAAATGAAACCTGTATAGCTTGCCTAAAGCTACAAAACATAATTTTTTGTTTTTATAATTTTTATATTTTTCACAAATTTGCATGAAAAAAAATAAGCTATCGTTTAGTAACTCTTAACCACTAAACTGTGCATCATTTGCTTTGATGAGGAAAGTTGCTCCAGTTCTAATTCAGCAACACTCACTGCCCTCCTATAGAAATATTCTAAGACTGATGTATTTTCCTATTTTTCATGCATTTCTTCTGAGACAGTAGATTCTATTACTTTCATTTTGCACTGGATTATTCCAGTTTAGATTTTGAGCATTTTAAATAACCATACAAGTCCAATGGTATGTATATTCTTAGTATACAACAATCACAAGCCAAGTTATAATTTATGTTGACAGTCGCTGTTGCTGAAGCCAGAAATTGGGTCAGCAATGACAGTTTGGATAAATAACACAAGATTTTGTTTCCCAAATTTTATGCATTTTTCCACGTATTTCATTCTCGTGTGTTGCAACAAATTCTAGAATGGTGTTTTTATTTTCTTGTTTCCTCTTAAATACTTACTGGGCCACGTTGCAGAAAATCCATTTTTTTTGTTCTAATTTTTGTGGTAATCCTACCCATAAACTGGCAATGATTTCACTTTTTCATGGTGGCTTTCCTTCCTCTGGTTTAAGACAAATATAGCAAGCCAAGAGCCAAAGAGCATTCTACCATAAAGAAAAAGGAAATTAAGCCCTTTTCTTTTTTTTTGCATGTACTGTATATAGCGCATCAGGAACGTTTCAGTGAATTTAATTCTTTTTTTTCTAGTGCATGGACGTTTCAGTTTGCGTAGTCTTTAATGGACACATCTTTGTCATAACTTTGTATATTGAAATATTACACCTCTGTCTGTATTCTCAGATAAAGTATTTTTTGAGAATTTGCACTCAGTATGTACATTAGCCGGGGTTAAGGTTTATTAAACGCCACCATAGTACTTTAAATGGGAGCTTGCACCAAAAAATGCAACATCCACTTTTCTTTTTTCATGGCCAGCCTTCGTGTCTGTGGGGGGTAGATAATTGATAAAACTTACCGCAGCTTCCACTTGGGTAAAGGTGACCCCATCATCTTTTCTGGCACAACAGCGTGAACGGGGTCCAAATTAGAATCTTTGGAAATGTCTAGTACAGGTAAAATTTTTGTGAAAGGAACAAAATTATTGTTACAATATGTCTCAGGAACCAAGATAGTGGTATGCACAAACCTCCATGCAAGTGTTCCACCCCCCGATCCTTTAAATAAAATAAGGACATGCAGCAATGACTGTGTTTGGCGGATGGAGGTTCCAAACATTGATGGGGAGGATTGAGATTATGTGGGAGAGGCCATTTAGACATATGGTGTCAGCTAGGGATAGACTTAACAGTTTACATTTTTGCATAGAATCTACCATACCCTGGCCTGATTGGAGGGATTTACTCCTTGTGCACCGCTGCATGCTGGGTATTTTCCTATGTCCCTGACAATTTTTAACACATTTTTTGGAGTTGTCTGGCAATCAATGACTTTGGTCGAAGGTACTTGAATGTATAACCTAAATACTTACTGTACCTACACCAGTCCATCTCATTGTGCCTCCTGGGTTTGGTGGATGCCGTGGTCCTGTCTAATGCCCTTAGAATATTACTCAATGTCAAACTGTTTTGCACACGGAAGGCTATTCTTCTCCATTGGAAGAAGCTGGCCCCCTCACCGACTGTGTCCTCCTGGAAAGGTCTGGTCAACTCTATGATCCCTTTTTATAAGACCACATATATCTCCAGAGGTTTGCGGAAAAAAAATTTGGTTCTTCTTCCACCACAGGTTGACCTCTCAGGTGTGGATTGAGAATTCTCGGGCAATGCTTACACTCTTAAATAAGATAGCCTAGACCAGTGGTTCTCAACCTGGGGGTCGGGACCCCCTCGGGGGTCAAATGATGATTTGCCAGGGGTCACCGAATCCTGGGCTGTTCCTGAAGCTCGCATCACTCTTCCAGTCTTTTTGCGGCCACCCAGCAGGGCTATCTCTGGAGCCTGTAGACGCCCAGCTGGGCTGTTCCTGGAGCTAGGAGCTGTCCACTCAGCCTCTTCACATTTCAGTTCACGGCATGGCTGGGGAGCAAAGACTAGAGGTCAGCTGACTGGTGAGGAATGTGAAGTGGGAGGGGCTGGAGGAGACCCTATTTTCTGATTTTGGCATAGGTGTCACTGCTACGAGACACCACAAAGTCGGAAACACAGTGAAGCCGGAGATGCAGTGAGTGACACTACCTGTGATTATAGTTGCCTTTAAAAGGACTCGGGGAGCGCTAAATATCTGTGGGTTAGGGGCGGTTAATGACTTGCCTTGCCTTGGGTGCTGACAACCCACGCTACGAAAATAATTTTATGGTTAGGGGTCCCCAGAACTTGGGAAATGTTATCAAGGGGTGACGGCACTAGAAGGTTGAGAACCACTGGCCTAGACACTTGGGCATGAGTGGCATGTTGGGAACGAATAGCCATTTAAGTCCTCTACTTCTACTGTTTTAGAGCTGTTTTGTATGGTTAAACTTACTATCCAAGGTACTTTTAGACCAGGATGACCTACAGACTCATTCAGCTATTAATCACTGGTTTTGGAAGTTGGATGTATTACTACTTTGCAGCAGCACTTAGGGGCTTCAAAGTTGGAAGAAGTTGTGACACTTAAAATAAAATTAAGAGAACAAGTAAGCAGTAACGAGCAACCATTTCCTACCACAGCCAACATTGGTACTAGCCTGCAGTATAGACTGCCCGTAATATTGCTTTGGGCACTGGATCCTGCTTGTGTGCTCACCTCTGTATGCAATCTGTGTGGTTAGCCACAGGGTGCTATACAGGTCCAGGGCTGCATTCCATCCATCCTGGAGATCCCTTTGTGGTAGGCCCAAAGTGATGTGCAAAGCCTGGACCCTGATTAGGGACAGTGACATAAGACATGTTAGCCCTGTTCTGGACCGATACTGTAGCCTTACTATTTGCACGTTTCAAAAATAATATTTGTTCTACAATAAAACTAAGGAAATCAGGAATTGTGTTTTACATTTTATCGGCGTATAAACTTTTCAAACTTGGCAGTCAAACTCCACCATCATTTTAAATCACACAAGCGCATCGGTCACCGGAGCTGAAGAACGGGGAGAGGTGTGTGTGTGTGTGTGTGTGTGTGTGTAAACACACCTTCCCCGTTCTTCATTGTGGCAGTGTCGGTGATCGTCTGTTCCCTGATATAGGGAAAGACGATCACTGATGTCACACGTCCAGCCCCGCCCCCCTACAATTAGAAACACATATGAGGTCACACTTAACCATTACAGTGCCAGCTAGTGGTTAACTCCTAAACTGCAATTGTAATTTTCACAGTAAATAGTGCATTTTTATAGCAATTTTTGCTGTGAAAATGACAATGGTCCCAAAAATGTGTCAAAATTGTCCGGTGTGTCCGCCATAATGTCGCAGTCACGAAAAAAATCGCTGATCGCTGCCATTAGTAGTAAAAAAAAATTATTAATAAAAATGCAATAAAAGTATCCCCTATTTTGTAAACGCTATAAATTTTGCGCAAACCAATCGATAAACGCTTATTGCGATTTTTTTACCAAACATATGTAGAAGAATACGTATCAGCCTAAACTGAGGAAATTTTTTTTTTTTATATATTTTTGGGGGATATTTATTATAGCAAAAAGTAAAAAATATATATATTTTTTTTTTTCAAAATTGTCACTCTATTTTTGTTTATAGCGCAAAAAATAAAAACCGCAGAGGTGATCAAATACCAGCAAAAGAAAGCTCTATTTGTGGGAAAAAAAGGACGCCAATTTTGTTTGGGAGCCACGTCGCCTGACCGCGCAACTGTCAGTTAAAGCGACGCAGTGCCGAATCGCAAAAAGGGGCAAGGTCCTTAACCTGCATAATGGTCTGGGTCTTAAGTGGCTAAAAGGTATTTAGGGACTTATACAGTCCTTTTGCTATAAGGACTTCACAACAGAATGGTCTACACTAGAGGTGCACTGAATGGAAATTTTGGTGCCGAAACTGAAAATGCAGGATGTACTTGGCCGAAAAACAAAACAGAAAATTTTAGTTTTTAAAAAAAATATATATAATTTTTTTTGTATATAATTGTATTTAACTTTTTAATTAATATCATCAATTCAAATGAATATGAGTTCATCGTCGCCAATTATTGGCACCTTTAGCGTAAGAAAAGCTCAAGAAAAATATGTCCCTTTAAATTCTATGTATGTCTGCACACTGGTCCGTTGGGCATCCATTGTGGTGGTAAAAATCCTGCTTGCTGAATTTTTGGTCAGTTAAAAAAAAGCACAAAAAACACACCTCCCAGTTCAAATGCATTGAAAATACAGTAAGAAAACAACATTAATGCACACGTGTTGCGTTTTATGATGTGTTTTTTGAGTCACATGACCTATAAAAAACACACCATAAGCATAGTAAAATCGTTGCAAATTCATGGCAAAATAGCATCAAAGTCGCAGTGAATTGCAGAAAAATCACATGTGTTTTCGGCGCCATTATCTGCACCTTTTTCTCTTATTGGCCTAATGCTGATAACATCATTTTCCGCTGCTGAAATTTCGATGCATATCTAGTCTACACCCAGGTTGCTACATACTCCTTCACAAGCACAAGTACCCCATTTCCGCTTTCTGCTCAGTGATTACCCACCGTGGTGAATATTTCATGGATGGCAGTGGTGGAGACCAAGCGCAAGGGAGCCACTGCAGAAATTCAGGCGCCGAAGTCCTGAAAAGCCCACAAACCACTCAAAACTACAATGCTTACCTTGTATCTTAGCAGAATCCAATTTTAACACTGGTGTCTGCATTTTTCTAGCTCTGTTTTAGGCACACAACAAGTGGCTTACCTGAACAAGGCAGATTTCTCTGCAAACATGTCAGACATTCTAACAGCTTTAATACAGCCATCCCTGTCCAGAACACAAAGCCACCAAGTTTCTTCTCTACCCTCAGCAGCTGCAGGAGAGCTCCAGCCCTCCTCTGGTCATACTCCAGACCCTTACTTTCTGCTTTCAAGCAATGCATCCAGCTTCTTCCCAGCAGCAGCATATGGAAAGGTGGGTGCACTGTGATGTAAGGGAGAGTGGGGGGGACTCCACTTCTGATGGTGGGGTGGCTCTTGACATCTAATGTAAAGGGGAGGGGATGCGCTGCACATCTAATTTTACATATACAACCGGCCCTTTTGAGGGCAATCCTAATGCTGATGCGGCCCACGATTAAATTTAGTTTGACACCCCTGCTCTAGAGGACACAGACATTGAAGGGAATGAAGTAAACCCAGTGTTTTACAGGAGGCAACAGAACATTTCTCACCCCCAGCCTCTCATATACCTGATGTAATAGCTTCACACAACGTAATTGACAATGTAGATAAGCTCACTACTGCTGTATGTAAAAGCCTTGTCATTGTCACTGTTGATTTTCCCTAATCTTGCCATACTCTTTTGCGTACTAAAGACCTGTTAAGTAAAAAAAAAAAGACCCTTTTGGCTATTGGATTTGGATATTTAATTAATAAATTTGGCGACGGGGTAAATATCCGTAAATCCCCATAGACCGCTCTTACATAAGTTACCTGATGAGGTTCCCTGGAAGTAGGTGAGAATGATCATGTATATATTGTTAGCGACGAGAATTACTATTGCTAAGCATTGGAAACAGTCTGCAATTCCGCTTGACTATGTAAAGAGCAAGCTTAATTGAATTATGATCAATGATAAATTTACCCATACACACCATAATAACATCAAGAAATTGATAAAATATGGGATCCGTGGGTCTAACGTATATTGGTTGCCTAACGAGTCGCTGGTTGACCCATTTCTTTCTTTGTTTCTTTTTTCTCTTTCGTTCATTCGGATTTTCTCTTTCTCCCCTTTTCCTGTCAAATAATCTTGTCTGTGTCAGGTTATCTTAAGGGTCTTACATGGTTATTGTTAAATGAACATTCTCCTGTATAGTTTTAGAGGTTTTCCCATTGTTTCCTAATCATTAGCCCCCTTATACCCTCCCCTCCCTATTCCCTTCTGCGGTGCAGTACTTCCCGCACTTTCTACACCTGGCTGAGACCTGAGATAACTACTTTACTTATGGTTTCTTGTGGTTTTGGTTCTTGTTTTCCATTCTTTGCTGATGATCATTACCTCTGTCTCATACCAATATGTTTACCTGAGAAAATCCTATTATTATTATACAGGATTTATATAACAGTTTACGCAGTGCTTTACAATATAAAAGGGAGACAATACAGTTATAATACAATAAAATTCAAGAGGATTAAGAGGGCCCTGCTCAGAAGAGCTTACAATCTAATAGGGTGGGGTAGGTGGTACAAAAGGTTGTAACTGGGGAATGAGCTGATGGAAGTGTTGAAAGATTAGTTGGAGATGTGATGGGCTTCCCTGAAGAGATGATTTTTCAGGGCTCATCTGAAGGTAGCAAGAGTAG
Organism: Rana temporaria; assembly: GCF_905171775.1. Classification (NCBI taxonomy): domain Eukaryota; kingdom Metazoa; phylum Chordata; class Amphibia; order Anura; family Ranidae; genus Rana; species Rana temporaria. The sequence continues at coordinate 195,369,671 of NC_053491.1, forward strand.
GGGATAGTCGGACAGGTTGCGGTAGCAAGTTCCAGAGGAATGGAGAAACTCTGGAAAAATCCTGGCGAAAAGGATGGGAGTAGGAGACCAGAGAGCTTGAGAATAGGCGGTCTTGAGAAGAGCAGAGAGGATGGTTTGGGTGATTGGAGACAAGATTGGTGACATTGCTTATATCTGTTCTCCTTACAATGATTTACATTATTTCTGTTTACTATTGCAGTATGGTCTTATACCTTTGTCATACTGACAACCCGTGCACGGGTTATTGTTTAAATGGCCTGTTTGTCACTGCCTGAACTTTTTCAATAAAGATATTGAAATACAAAAATAGACCTTTCCCATTCATTAACAAATGGACCTATATAAGCTTATTATCTGCACCCATTCACAAGGGTATTCACAACTCTTGTTGTGCTGTTAAGAACTTAAGGCATTCAGGTAACAGGGTACCTAGACTAAATTCTTCTGAAGGACCCTTTGTAGAAAAGATAAGCTGGCAACCCAATAGCTTCTTCATTCAAAGGATTATATTTTTGCACAACAGCGATGACAGGATCCAATAAAATGCTAACGCGTTTCAGGCGAAGCCTTCCTCACAACATACACAATTCCTCCTTTGAGATATATGAAAACCTCCAGAGGACTTTTCAAATGTTTTGGGCCCTCAATTTGGGTGATCAAGTTTACCTTTAATACTGGTCTCCCAGCATGACCATTTGACATTTAACTGGTCATTAGACCAGCTTCTTTTGAACAGACAACCTTACAAATGGACTGAAAGTCAGCCAGTTCCTGCTGAACCAGCTGAATTTCGGTATGTGTGTTCCGGACTTTAATGTGAGTCTTAGCAGGCTCACCCTTGGATAGGCAGTTCAAGGTAATGTGCAGACCAGCACATTCAGCATGTTAAAATTTGTGCCAACCACTCTTAACTGACATGAACTGGCCATGTCATTGTGCACTAGTTTACAAAGACCTGGAAATGCCACAATGCTGAGGACAGCACATCGAATTAAAAGTCATAAGTAATATAATAATAAAGCATTTGAAATGTAGCAACCATCTTTATTGCGATATGTTCAGTCCATTTCATGAATTTTGGTATTTGGAGAAGTCAACACATGGCTTCCTTTTTATGCTTTAAGTTCATATTTAGGAAATGTATAACATTTCTAATGACTGGGTACATTTTCATGTGTTAAATGCTCTGTAATCTGGTATCCACCCACCTTGTATGAGGCTAAATAGAATGAAAATGACCTTTTTCTGCTTCTTTTTTTTTTTTTTTCTATACTGGTCTTCCTTGTGTGTGTGTGTGTGTGTGTGTGTGTGTCAGTGGCGGTTCGTCCATAGAGGGCGCTGGAGCGCCGCCCCCTCTGGCTCTCACCGCCACTGAGTCAAATAACATAGATTCATGCATTGCACGAATCTATGTTATTTTCGCCGCTGCCGCTGTTATTCAGATGGTCGGCCATCTGAATAACGCCAGCTGGTTGGCTGTACGGAAATGTCTATCAAAGCCAACAGCTCTGATAGGCTTTCCCAATACAGCCCTCGGGTCCCGGAAGCTTATTCTCGGAGCGCACAGACTGTACGCCCCTTGAATAAGATGACAGGCCGGTTCTGGCTACCAGTAACCTGATTGGCTGAGACGCCTGTCAGTCATCGAGGGCGGGAGAAGACATCGTGGGACGTGGATGCCTAAAACCAGTAAAGGTAAGTGCCGGGCGGAGGGGGAACAAAGCAATTTACAGGGCACAGTGGGGACAATTGGCACAGCGGCGACCATTAAAGGGCACAGTGGCTGCATTTAATGGCATGGCACAGTGGTGACAATGTATGGCACAGTGGTGACAATGGATGGCACAGTGGCTGCGTTTAATGGCATGGCACAGTGGTGACAATGTATGGCACAGTGGTGACAATGGATGGCACAGTGGCTGCGTTTAATGGCATGGCCCAGTGGTGACAATGGATGGCACAGTGACTGCGTTTAATGGCATGGCACAGTGGTGACAATGTATGGCACAGTGGCTGCGTTTAATGGCATGGCACAGTGGTGACAATGGATGGCACAGTGACTGCGTTTAATGGCATGGCACAGTGGTGCAAATTGATGGCACAGTGACTGCATTTGATGGCATGGCACAGTGACTGCATTTAATGGCATGGCACAGTGGTGCGAATTGATGGCACAGTGACTGCATTTGATGGCATGGCACAGCGACTGCGTTTAATGGCATGGCACAGTGGTGCGAATTGATGGCACAGTGGCTGCATTTGATGGCATGGCACAGTGGTGCAAATTGATGGCACAGTGGCTGCATTTGATGGCATGGCACAGTGGTGCAGATTGATGGCACAGTGGCTGCGTTTGATGGCATGTAACAGTGGCTGCGTTTGATGGCATGTAACAGTGGCTGCGTTTGGGCACAGTGAGACTGCAATAATTTTTTTCCTTTGCGCCCCCCCAAAAATTTTGAGCACCAGCCGCCACTGGTGTGTGTGTGTGTGTGTTTTTATAGATTATATTTTGAGTCTCTATCCATAAGTTGTCACAGGACTAATTTCAAGTGTACCATTTGCTACATGACAGAGCTTAAAATCTAAATGCTGTGACTATAGCTTTCTACTATGCCTTTTCAACACCTAAGTAACTAAATGGGGGGGGGGGGAACTGCCATATTTAGGAGGCAGTATTTTTTGAAGACCTAGCATTCACTGCTCTGTCCTGAGTATTTCCTTGTATGTGTGGCTCTTAGCAGGTGCTAGTTTCCCATTCGTAGACTAGGGTAATATGTCCCTCATGATGGTGTTTTTCATAAGGATTGGAGCTGTTCCATAGAGTGGGAAGATATAATATACTTTGCTCAGCACATTGTCTGACTAGCACAATTCAGTATGACCACAGGGGGGTTCCTGTGCACTGTTCTGTTATGGAAGCATAAAATTTACCAGTCTGACTGCAGTACTTTGCCTAAACCATCTCAATAGCAGCACTACGAAGCTTTGTTGTTCGAAAGACTACATAGGGAGTGCGGTTTGAGAAATGCCTTCCTTATCTCTACAGCTAAAAGGAATGCAAACCTCTGGAAGATGAAAAACCTTTGTCAAATAGAAACTGTATAATAAACTGTTGCAAACTGTAGGTGAGCAGGCCAAGCAATTTCAAATATCTGGAGTACTATAGATGATTGATTGATTTTTTGCACTAGCGATTAATTTTTTAGGACAGGCTTTTAAGAGATCACTGAAGTGGTTCATATGGAAGGCTAGAAAAATTCTGCTAATTAAGATAACTATCATAAATTTCTGTTGGTTAAACAAAATTATTATTCTCAGTTTTCAAGGTTTTTCTTGAATGGTTTTGAAGTTTTTGTTTCATGCCATGACATTCAGCTCCTCTACAGAGCCCAGTTTTTGGAAAGATCTCCCACAGTTGTGCAGTGGTTATCTTCTATTTCAGGGCAAAATTAAATATAGAAACAACATATAGGCACTGGCAGTACATCTCTACAATACAATTTTTTTCTTATAGTTTATCTTTAATTGAGTCCTGAGTGGTAGGGAGCTGCAGTGGCTCAACGCGATTGGCACTGCGCTGACAAGCCATTCACCTCTGCAGCTAGAGGTTCGGATCCCGGTCTCGGCTTCATGTGAATTGAGTTTGGTGGTCTCAGCCCGGCTCCCGGTGGGTGTGCTATGCAAGGTAAGCCTGTGCTTAGTACACCCACCCCCCTCCCACAAAAAACCACCACACCTACACACGCACTCTAAATTGGGTTAACACACGCACATTGACCACGCGGTCTCTAAAGAGAGGCGAAGGACTAATGGGGCTGGTTGAGCGGGCTAATCCTCTCACTCCCTTATAGGGAGTCCCTCTGCCCCGTTGGGCTTCAAAGCGGAGCAGGTAGGGTGGGCTGTGTGGGAGGACCCCCTCACACACCCACCATTGCCACCCGGGGCATGGAGAAAGGTGGCAGATTGCCTCTGGGGGAGGCCTGCCTACTCCCAACTCCTGCAGTCCGGCTCCTCTCTCGAGTACACGCACAAAATACACTTTAAAAAAAAAAAAAAAAAAAAAAATTGAGTCCTGAGTGCAGTTTTAAAATGCATCGGGAATCGTGGCTTCTGCAGATCCCTGCCGGCATGTCTGCCTGAACCACCAGCTGCTAGGGAAAATATCAGCCCCTGGGATTCTGAATTTGCTACACAGCATTTTATAGGCATCATCTCGTAGCCTATAGAAAAGAAAGGGGGAAAGACTTGGCCTTGGTTTTTAACAAAAGAGAGAGAACTATTTATTTAAAAACTCAGATAAAACACGTGTAAAACCGCTGTTCACTCCACTCCAATGGCCCATGTCAGAGGAACAGGAGGGACCATGGGGTGCTCTCTCCAATCAGAAAATGCATTTCCAAGCTCTCAGCTTCTTTGTCAAATCTATTGTCTTTTGACAAAGAAGCCGGGAGTGTTGAAATGTGTTATCCCATTGGAGAGATAGCCCTCTTAGTCCCTCCCTTTCCTCTGACACGGGCCGCCAGAATGGCCACGTCATCTCCCTTGACCTGCCACGTTGTCTCCATCCTGTGAACGGACATCTTTTTGGTGGGCTCCAGCTTTACCAATGCCTTCTCTGTGCGACACCAACAGCTGATCCCAGGGAGCCTTCCGGCTAGTATGTAAACATTGAGCCTGTTTTCATCATAAGTGCTGGGCCCTCCATTTAGTGTTTAAGGGTGATTGAGACTTGGGCTTTTACCTTTTTAAATGTTCACACATGTATTAAACAAATGATGTGGCGCTTCCTCAATACAATAAAGTGCATAAACTACAATAAATATTCATGTAAACAATATATTGCAAATATTCATTTTTGGATGGAACTCCGCTTTAAGTACAGAAAACTGTTGATTTGCCAGAAATGCACTCAACTCCTAAAAACATCTTGTGCAATGACATCACATATTTTGTGGACCAAAATTGCAAGAATTGGTGTCAGTTCTTATCAGTTGTCTCTTGTTAAACTATTGAATCCTGATAATTCTCATTATCTCTACAGTATAGGGTTCTGTAGTGAAAGCTAACAACTGGAGCCCTTTATATTGCACATAAAGTGTGCACAGGACAGCTCTGATTTTGGCAAAATAAATAGGTATTTTTTTAACAGTTTTCAGTGGAGTATTTAAGTTTTGCATAAAATTTAAGGAGTCTAGTAGAAAAAAAAAAAATTATATACCGTATTTATCGGCGTATAACACGCACCCTAACTTTAACCACTAGCCGACGGCCATACGACTTTGTACGGCCGCAGCGCGGCTCTAAATCTCTAACAGGCCGTCTTTTTACGGCCGCCCCTTTGCTCGTTCCCCGCGCGCGCTCCCGAGTGCGCAGCTGGGAACTGCTGTGCTGGCCGTGTCCCTCGGACACAGCCAAACACAGATCGCGGTAAATAGCCAATCACAGCGGCTATTTACAGCGCGATCTGTGCGGCCAATGAGCGATCTCATATGTAAACATATGAGATCATCTCTCATTGCCGGCTCTCCCCTCCTCACACAGACACCGCGTGTGAGGAGGGAGAGGGAGAGAAATCAGTAACCAGCGCAAAAAAAAAAAGTGACTAACAAGTGCCACCACCTTCCCCCCCCCCCAAGTACTACAGTGCCCCCCACAGTACCCCAGTGCCCCCCACAGTACCCCAGTGCCCCCCACAGTACCACCGTGTGCCCACCAGTACCACCGTGTGCCCACCAGTACCACCGTGCCCACCAGTACCACCGTGCCCACCTGTACCACCCTGCCCACCAGTACCACCGTGCCCACCAGTACCACGTGCCCACCTGTGCCACCATGCCCACCTGTGCCACCGTGCCCACCTGTGCCACCAGTACCACCTGTGCCCATCTGCCACCTCAGTGCACATCTGCAATCAGTGCCCACCTGTGCCACCTCATCAGTGCCCACCTGTGCCACCTCATCAGTGCCCACCTGTGCCACCTCATCAGTGCCCACCTGTGCCACAGTCAATCAGTGCACATCAGTACCCATCTCATCAGTACCCATCTCAGTGCCATCTGTGCCGCCTCATTAGTGCCATCTGTGCCGCCTCATTAGTGCCATCTGTGCCGCCTCATCTGTGTCCACCAGTACACAGGCCTCATCGGTGCACATGAGTACCCATCTCATCAGTACCCATCTCAGAGCCATCTGTGCCACCTCATCAGTGCCATCTGTGCCACCTCATCAGTGCCATCTGTACTTTGCTGGCTTGTTAGAGTCTCAAGAAATGAGATAGGCCTTCAGTAAATCAGGTGTGATCAGATGTGATAATTTTTTATGATTTGCACTATAGCTTGTAGACCCTAAAACTTTCACACAGACCAAATAATTTCCAAAAACTTTGGGTTATTTTTATCAAAGACATGTAGCAGTATAAATTGTGGCCAAAATTTATGAAGAAAAATTAATATTTTGCAAAATTTTATCACAGAAACAAAGAAAATTTTTTATTTTTTCCAAATTTTCGTTTTTTTTTCATTAATAGCGCAAAAAATAAAGAATGCAGAGGTGATCAAATACCACCAAAAGAAAGCGCTATTTGTGGGAAAAAAAGGGCAAAAAAATCATTTGGGTACAGTGTTGCATGACTGAGTAATTGTCATTCAAAGTGTAAGAGCGCTGAAAGCTGAAAATTGGTCTGGTCAGGAGGGTGTTTAAGTGCCCAGTATGGAAGTGGTTAGGAGGGAAGTTTCAGGGAAAAAACTTTCTACAGCCCCTGCGTAGAACACGCAGGCACAGTTTACCCTCTATTTTCAGGGTAAAAAAGTGAGTGTTATACGTGCTGGCCTGTAATGGTTGCTTCAGCACTGCTCCCTTCGTGCATATCTTGGTACATGGAGCAAGAAGTCAACCGCAGGTTCCAGAGCCTTGGGCTATTCCTATGAAACACAGACCCTGGAGAATTCTCTAAAGGTATGCCCACCATGATGAGCAAGGCCTGGACAGGACCAGTGATTTGTACAAAGTAAGACGGGGTCTACCTGTATGCTTAGCCATACTGGTTCCTGGCTATATGTATACTTAGGGCCTGGGGGGGGGGGGGGATGGATTCCCTTAATTTGCATAGATTTCCTCTCACTTCTTGTTTGGCTATGGGGCAGGAAATGAAGGGAAATCTCTGCAATGGGACGGAGATGGTAAAAAATAAACTGACAGGGGCTATAACCCTCCCTTACTCTATCCAAAATGAAAAAAAAAAAAAAGTGTTGCTTATAGTTCTACTTTAAGCACAAATTTCTGATACTTTTATGGAGAGGACTAAGAAGAGATAGCCATGCCAATGGTGCAGCAGAAAATATATAGCACAGTGAGGAAGGTTTGTGGTCCAGGATGATAGGACAGTGAAAATTAGAAGCAGCTTGTGTTACACTAACAGTGTAGCGCAGCCGGCCGGGACTCTTTCCGTGCTGCCCCTTGTTGGCCTAGGCCAGGATACAGCCTTAAGTGTACACATGATCAACATTTCGACAACAAAACTGTGGGGTTTTTTTTCCCGACAGAATGTTGGCTCAAACTTGTGTTGCATACACACGGTCACACAAAAGTTTTTAGAAATTCCAAACGTCAAGAACGCGGTCACGTACAACACTACGACAAGCCGAAATTTTTTTTAAGTGCAATGATTCCGAGCATGTGTAGTATTTTTTTGTGCATCGAGAATTGCATACAGACGATTGGAATTTCCAACAAGAACTTTTGTTGTCGGAAAATTTGAGAACCAGCTCTCAAACATTTGTTGTCTGACATTCGGACAGCAAATGTCCGATGGAGCATACACACGGTTGGAACATACTACCAAAAGCTCACATCGAACATTTGTTGTCGGAAATTCCATTCCTGTGTACGCGGCAATAGAGAAAAATAATTACAAAGTAACCAAGTGAGTATGAACAGCATGTAATAAAGCGTTTTTTGATAGTTTTTTTTATGATGTCGTTTAAGTGACACTTTAAGAGACCAAGTAAGGGTTTTGTCAGGTTGGAAAGTTTGGTTCATTGTTTGAAAGCAATATACAGGGTAACTTTGCTGGGATCTTTCTGATGCTGTCATACTGCAATGATTTGAGTTGTTGGTGTTGATTTACTAATGGCAGATATAGACTGTTAGCCTCACAAGGGTGCACTATGCAATGGAATTTTCTGCAGAGCTTGGTGAATGAATTGAAGCTTTGCTTACTTCCATCATAACAATGTGCAAGCAGGAAAAACATTTTTTTTTTTTTTTTAGTTTCCTTGCACGATTGGGTTTTATTCTTTGCAAAAAAGTGTCGTTTTTAGTAAGCTCTGGGAAAAATTCAGTCTATTTGTCTTTAGTAAATCAACCCCCTGAGTCTATACATTTAAAGGCAGAGTGTAGTCCAAATTCCAGATTGCCATGCTTGTTCCATGACAGTGTGGTCTAGAACAGTGGTGTCAGGGCTCAGCCCTTCCTTCTCTGTGCTGGAAGCTCAGCTGTCAGCTAATTGCTAGCTCCACAGTGATCCACCTGTTGATGATCCTGCTCGTCAGCTCTGCCTACTTAACCCCTTAAGGACTGCCTAATGCCGATATACATTGGCAGAATGGCACGGCTGGGCACAATCACGTACCAGTATGTGCTCTTTAAGTGCCCAGCCGTGGCTCACATGCCCGAGACCCGGTCCGAAGCTCTGTGGCCCGCGATCCGTCACAGGCGCTGAAGAACGGGAAGAGGTGGCACTGTCATTGATTGTCTGTTCCCTGATATAGGGAAAGGCGATCAATGACGTCACACGTTCAGCCCCGCCCCCTACAGTTAGAAACACATATGAGGTCACACCTAACCTTTTCAGCGCCCCTAGTGGTTAACTTCCAAACTGAAATTGTCATTTTCACAGTAAACAATGCATTTTAATAGCACTTTTTGCTGTGAAAATGACAATGGTCCCAAAAATGTGTCAAAATTGTCCGATGTTTCCGCCATAATGTCGCAGTCACGAAAATAATCACTGATCGCCGCCATTAGTAGTAAAAAAAAAAAATTATTAATAAAAATGCAAGAAAACTATCTCCTATTTTGTAAACGCTATAAATTTTGCGCAAACCAATCAATAAAGGCTTATTGCCATTTTTTTTTTACCAAAAATAGGTAGAAGAATACGTATCGGCCTAAACTGAGGAAAAAAGTTCTTTATATATTTTTGGGGGATATTTATTATAGCAAAAAGTAAAAAAAAATTGCATTTTTTTTCCAAATTGTCGCTCTATTTTTGTTTATAGCGCAAAAAAATTAAAACTGCAGAGGTGATCAAATACCACCAAAAGAAAGCTCTATTTGTAGAAAAAAAAGGACGCCAATTTTGTTTGGGAGCCATGTCGCGCGACCGCGCAATTGTCAGTTAAAGCGACGCAGTGCCGAATCGCAAAAAGGGGCCTGGTCCTTTACCTGCATATTGGCCTGGGTCTTAAGTGGTTAAAGCCTTCCAGTTCATTTCCTTTTTGCCTTCGCCTGTGTTAACGTCACAAGAGACTTTCTCCTGCGTTCCTGTTGAAGACCTGCTTGACTGACGTTCCCTCTGGCTACAGATCCAGCTTGCTGTACTACTACCTTGATCGCTGGCTCTTGGACATTGGCTTGGCCGACTACCGATCTGGTTACTGAACTCTGGCTATGTTTTGACTACGCTTACTCTGTTTACCTTTTTTATTTTTATTATTAAACAAGTGTGATTTAACTGTACTTCTGTCTCGGTCTGATTCATGGTTTCTGACAAGTGGTCTCCAAATGTGGCCCTTTGCTTGCCTTTATCTGGCCCTTGGGACACTTTTGCTCTCACTGATATGAAACACTATTCTGCCAACTAACATCAACTCTGATACTAATGATGGGGCACTATTCCTCCCACTAATACCAAATATGGAGATGTTTACACCCACTGATGCCAGGAAAATTTACACTACTACTGGCCACAGCTCGGCCCCTAAAGTCTGAAAGACAAAAAACTGGCCCATTGCTTTGAATGTTTGGAGACCCCTGGTCTAGAAGCATTGAAGATGTAGAATCAGCATATGGCTAGACGGTGGATATTTTGGATGGAAAGGTCCTCAATGGCAGCGTACATTTTCTGGCTCTATTGATGAATGTATATTAACCAGCACTCCTTGCTATTTCACATAAGCTGTAATTAAATATCACCTGGCATAAAGTATGTGCACCGTTTTACAGAAGTTTGCTGTAGGTTTTGCAATTTTTTTTCCCTGGATGACGAGAGCCCTTTGTGTATGGCCAGATGAACATATAACTTCAGTGCAAGCATTTAACAGTTTACAGTTAAACATTCTCATCAAGCAGGAGCCAGCCTGCAAGCTGCAATTTTGTTAGCAGCTGCTAAGCTTCTCATGATTTCTGTGAGTACATAAAAACTGAGAGCTATGCTGTGGACTGTGAGAGAAACACTGCAGCTTGTAATGATTGGGATGATGAACTGCTATTACCTAGTGTAGGAAGCACCTAAAATGTTCAGCTGTTGCAGAAAATATGTATGGCAGGACTGTAAATTGGATGTTTTTATTTCTAAGCATGTCTGGCTAGAAAAGAACACTTCAAAAGAATAATCGTTCCTGAATTAGGATTGTGAGGAATGTTTTGAAGCCTTGAAAGTGAACAGATGAAAGATTGTGCCCGAGGATGCAAGTTTGGACTGTGCCTCATAAAAAATAATAAAGACCAATTTCCCCCCCCCTGCCTTTAGGGGTCTCTAAGGGATGGTAAACTGCAAATAAAACCAAATTATTACTAATGTGATTATGGTGATATGGAAATGACAAGCACTGGAACTGCCACAGTGTGGAAAATCTGTACGTTTTCCTTAAGGTTTCATATTTACCAATGAAGTGTTTATTTAATAGCGGTAATACTATATGCCTCAGTCTTTGATAGCTGTCAGATCTCATTTATATCATTCTAGAATAAACAGAAAAAAAATCTTAAAAGCTGATTGCTAACCGTGATACAATACGCACATTTTGTGTATTGTATCTGGTAATGTACATGCCTAGATTTCCAATAGTGCCAAAAGGTTTGCTCAGAAGTTACCTAGCACCACATTTCATCTGACCAAATGGTAAGTCTATAAAAGCAGCAAAAAGGTGCACATGGACTTTATTGGTGTGTTGCCCCAAATGACAAACGTGTATTGAATAAAACGCAACATTTTATTAATGTTAATTTAAACTAAGGTAATTGTAGCCGTATTAGTGCAATTGTGACAGAGAAAATTGAGCACTGTCCGTTATACTTTTTTTATTTGCACATACCCCGAAAGCCTGACCTGAAAAATTGTATGTTAGTACAAATAAAAAAAGGATAACGAACAGTACTCCATTGCCTCAATTGTTGGGGGCAATCTACAGAAAAATGTCTGTATGATTCTTACAAATGGATCCTGAGCAAGGGCTGTTGCCAAAGGGGTGAGGAGAGGGCAACATGTGTCGAATCACCAAGGCAGACGGGATCGCCAATTGTAAAGAACGTGTGCTCCTACAAAATCTCCAAAACCTTGACCCCCAATTACCCTTGAAACAACCTTTCTTCCAAACTAGCACATATCAAAGTTATCCTGAGGGAAGGAAAATTGCTTCTTCTCAGTTACAGTATATTCAAAGATTCTTGGCTCACATCTTATACCACTTTTATCCTCTTGGATCCACCCACTCCAAATTGGCTTTGTTTTAGGGAGAGACACACAAGAAAAATTACTGTGATCAATTCTAAATTTGTTTTTTTCCATTTACATAAAAATCCTCATATTGATGCCAACAAGAAATTTGACGATGCAGACTGGCCATTTAAGCTCATGTCTTTGCAACACATGGGCCTGGGCCCCAACATGCTCTAACCATTTGCTAAAAGGGATACCTCTGGGCCTAACTTGCTGCTACTTTTCTGGTTCTTTGGTTCTTGCCATGGGCCCTGTGAGTGCAAGGAACTTCATGGCTGTACAGGCAGGGACTTCTCAAATATTAGACAATATTACATAGCCTCATTACTTCATAAGACTTTGGATTGGTCTCTCAAACAATATGTGGATGCTGGGGAGACTCTTACGGGACAAAAAATGTGCACAATGCATTTGACACATAGAGTAAGTCGCATAGGAGCTTGGCCAGCACCACTAATGCCACAGCTACGACTACAGTTTGAATTTGCTGTTTGGTTTGGATGAGCCATAAAGGGCAGTAAAATTCCCCCTTCATGCCACAGTTCGATAATCTGCATTTTTTTCTGGGTCTAAATGAGAGAGCTTTTTTTAACAATGTCCTACAAGAGGGCCTGCTGCAACTTTTGTCATATTACCAAAGGTGGCAAGACTTGATTTTTTGGGGAAATAAGAAATCGATGGAGAACTTATCAAGAGCCTCCCTGAAAGTGTAAGTTCACCTTTACAGAAAAATTTGTAAGGTAAACACAGGACCCCCTCCTTGCCCCCCCCCCTTCCCGCTGACCTGTTTTGCGGCGATCTCCAATTCTGAGCCCTGCTAAAGCGGCCTCACTGGATCTGGGGGGTTGAAAATCCCTTCAGTATTCTTCTTCCCTGCTACCTACACAAGATCTGATTTGTCGGCACACCCATGTAAAATGCTTTGTAGACTCCTGCATTGTTTGGGAAAAAAATAAGGTCCACAATAGAAATCTATGTGCTATAACCTCAATGGCTTCCCTCGAGTGCTAGAGCTTCTGCATAATACTAACCAATGCAAACTGACCCAAAAGTCAGTCAGTATAGCAGATAAGAAAACTGAAGTTTTACAAATACATTTTCATAAAGAGATAATTGAATGTTCAGACAATCTTTCCATTGGGTCAGGGAATGGCAAGGTGTCTGTAGCCCACCCCTGATGCTCTCTGGCTGGACTTGATTGCTGGGCTAAATTTTCCCTGAGACAACCTGTAGCACTTCCTCTCCTTTTTCCATGGGTGCAAACATACAAAGTTCACAGCATGAGATGTTCCTGCTTGTATTAGTTATTTCTAATAATAAGCTAAGCTAGTTTGCTGGCTAGGCTGGTCATGCATGGATAGCCACTGTGTAATGTTTGCAGACTGCTAAGGGCTAGGGCTACAGGCAGGGGTAACAAACACTCTCTGCTACTGTGTTTAACCACTTGCTTACAATCATCTCATTAGCTGTGCATTGATTTTAATGTGCTGCAAATGAGGTGACGGACAACAAGTGACTAAATTGTTCAGTAGTAAAGAAATGTAATCATCCATATAGCCCTGTGGTTAAAGTCAATACAGTCCTCAGGAATTTGCATTTAAATCACACTCAAAATAGGACATAACCTGATACTTATATACTGATTTAAGTTTCCTAATCGTTTTTTACTTGACTGAATGTAAATGTGATAACCACATTAACGCAGGCCTGGAGTCAAAATTATTTTGTTGCTCCCTCGAAGAAAATACGCTAAAACCCTAAAATACCCAACCATTCACTGGAAGGGATGCCTCTGGGTCTGATCTGCTGGTGCTTTTCTGGCTCATTGGTTCTTGCCATGGGCCCTGTGAGTGCAGGGCACACGGATGGGGCTATAAAGTCAATTGCTGCCTTTGCCTTACACAGAACCTGTCCTTAGCTTCAGTAAAGAATTGGAAGGAAAGGTTAGAGAAACAACGGCTTCGTCATGTGTGGTGGGAGCCTTCACCAATGGATTACAGGCTGTAGAGGTTTTCTTGATGGACGTAGCAAGGAACAGCAGTGGAGTTAAAGTCAATTATTGACTTGAGGTGACCTTTGTTATACTTTACCTGTGAAAGAGACACCAACTACTATTTGTGAACCGTTATTTGAAACGGCATAACTATATACATTAATTAGCAGGTATGAACACATGCCTGCTATGTTTGACATTACCGACATGAATGTGCGAGATAGATGCAATCTGCACTGAAACTAAGAGGAAGCGTTCCTTGGCTCAGCCAGTTGTAGTCAAAGTGCTGCTACAGAATCAACAATTGCAGCATATTGTATGTGTAAATGGTGTACTTTGCGCAAACAAAATAGTAGTAGTAGCTGCGTCCTTCTGGACCAATGATCCTCGAGAAGCGTGGCTAAGTTAACTTAAATGTAATTAGAATTTGTTGCAATGGAGGAGTAGTATTAGAAAACTGTGCTATATATGAACTTGAATCTTCCTCATTTTCATTGAGTGAAAAGATTAATAACCTTTTACTTGAAATGAAATATAAGGGAATGAACAGGTGAAAAATCTATGGAAGGAAAATCAATCTTGTTATAAAGGAAAGGTTTGACAGGTTGCTTGCTTGGATTGATAATGGATGGTATTGATAATGGATGGTCCGGTAACATATATTATTTTTTTTTTTGTTCAATATATTTTGGACATGCAGAAAACATGTCATTGGCAGTAATACAAAGAAGTAGGGTTTTATTAAAGACCAACTCCAGTATCAAAAGGTCTCTTTCCCCTTAATACCTTCCACACAATGACGTGTTTGTTTTTTAACTTGCTGATATCTTAAAAACTGCTGTAAGATTACAGGTAAGTGACACCTCCATTCTGTCTTGCAACATTAGACTATAGAAGTAAATGAGCTCACACGTGTCACACAGCATTCATATTTGGCTGCCCAGGGACTTCAAATCCCAGAATTTCATAGCTCCAATGCTGCTCCATTTTGACAATGGGCATCATAATGCCAGAAAATGGGGCAGATGCATTCATTAGAATTGACATTAGGTGCTGCACTGAGAGGAAAGTAGACCAAGAAGAGCATAAAAGATGATTTTTACTGCATCAGCAAGGTGAAAAGAATAAAAGATGCGCAGATGGAGTTGGCCTTTAAAATTTTCTGTTTGCTTGTAATACTGTATTTTGAGCCCATGCATCAAAACCTAAACCAAGATGCAGCATTTAGCAAAAATGACAGAGTCTCACTGCTTAATGTAAGTGAACATTCCTAATCGTCCATCAATGTCTGTACAAATATGATTCCTAGTGACAAGATCTGGCATCTCTGTTGGAAGAGACACAACTAGGTTGGAATATTCATTGAAAAGCTTATAATACCATTGTTTCAAAATAGAGATAACAATTGCATATCTCAGTTTATTCAAACATGCTTTGTAACCCCTACACTTCCTGATCAAATAAGTTACATTGCTGGTTAAAGTGAATACACACAGTGTAACAAATACAAAAAATATTGCGTTGTGTTACGTGCATAGGTGCCGTAGAGTGTTATGGATATTCTATCAATACTGTATTGCTAAGGGAATTCAGCTGTACATGTGAAAGCTTTCTTGTTTTAATTATAGGAGTTGAGCAGATGTGGATACTCTAAAATAAATGTGGGATAGGTGCACTTTATGACTTCCCATGTCCCCACATACGGTAATGAGAGTACATTCAAATTCTCAGGTTGCCTTACATTTTCTCTCACAAGCATCCTTAAAGCGGAGTTCTGGACAAAATATGACTTTAAAATAAAAATACCCCTAGAATACTCATGCCTTGTGCAATGTAACAAAGGTATGCTGTAAATTATGCCCAGTTTTCTATTTGTGCAGCATTGTTTTCTTTCTTTGTGAAGTTCCTGCGCAGTGCGGCCATTTCCAGTGTTGGGCATCTGAAGCCATATAGGTAGATTCACGTACAGATGCCTAAACTTGCGGCAGCGTAGCTTAGTGTGTTTAGGCTACGCCGCCGTAAGTTAGCTAGGCAAGTACATGATTCACAATGTACTTGCCTGCTATGTTACGGCGGCGTAGCCTAAAGCGGGCGGGCGTAAGGGCGCCGAATTAAAATGTGTGTAAGGGGGGCGTGTTTTATGTTAATAAGGCTTGACCTTACGTTTTTGACGTTTTTATTTACTGCGCATGAGCCGGGCCTATTGATTTTGACGTGGACATAAACTACGTAAATCGCTATTCGCGGACGACTTACGCAAACATCGTAAAAATTTTGAATCTCGAAGCGGGAACGGCGGCCATACTTTAACATTGCTATTCCATCTAATAGATGGAATAACTTTAGGCCTGATAATGGCTTACGGAAACGGCGTAAATGTACTGCGGTGGCCGGGTGTACGTTCGTGCATCGGCGTATCTACTAATTTACATATTCTACGCCGACCGCAATGGAAGCGCCACCTAGCGGCCATCCGAAATATTGCAACCTAAGATAGGACGGCGCAAGCCGTCGTATCTTAGATATGTTTAAGCGTATCTCTGTTTAAGCATAGACTTAAACATAAGTCGGCGTAGATTCTGAGTTAGGTCGGCTTATCTACTGATAAGCCGGCCTAACTCTTACTGAATCTACCTAATAGTGTCCTCCTTCCTGGATTATGTGCATGCAGGCTACCCAGCATGCACCTGCCGATCTTGCGCATGTGCGGTGCAATCTTGGTCAGCTTGACATTCCAAGCTGACCAATATTTTCCATAGACGCCAATGTGAAATATTACGGGAGCAGTGCCATGCCAAGCTGACCAAGATCTCCCAGGAGCCAATGCAAAACCGGAAATTACATCCATGGCCACGGCTGCTAAAGGAGGAAGTGAAATTGGATATAGGCTTAAATCGGGAAAGTGAACAGAGAAAAATTAAAATAAATTGCCAAATCATTTTAGGGATGCACATTAGTGCTGCATGGTGATGAGTGATAAAGTGGTTGTAAAGGCACAAGTTTTTTTACCTTTATGCATTTTACATTTTAAAAACCTGTGTGCAGCAGCCCCAACTAACACTTACCGGAGCCCCTTCTCGATCCAGCAATGTCCATGAGACCCTTGCCCCTCTGGGAACTTGCACTCCTGATTGTTTTTTGGCAGGAGCCATTGGCTTCCACTGCTGTCAATCACAGCCAGTGAGCCAATCAGGAGACAGAGGGGGTGGGGTGAATGGACACACAGCCACGGGTCAGGAGCATGCCTGCTTCAGTGCCCCCAGAACAAGGTGCTTTCCGTGGGGGCACCCAGCAGGAGGGAGGAGCCAGGAGTGCCGGCGAGGGACCCAAGAAGAGGAGGATCGGGGCTGCACTGTGCAAAACCACTGCACAGAACAGATAAGTATAACATGTTTGTTATTTAAAACAGGACTTTAATTCCACTTTAACACAGCTTGACTGTTGCTGGTGTTTATTCTTCTGATATGTTTAGTGTATCTATAGATTCATAGATGGGTATGTTGTAAGGAATCTGCGTGTTCCTTCTATAAATTATGCTGCATTCGTAGCCTATCCAGTGTTCTCCCTAAACATTGGGTGTTGAAGGCACTGGTAGGGTACATGTTTCCAGTGGAGCACATAAAAACCTTTTGTTATTTGTACCAAATATTTGTTACAGATAACTAGATTATGAGAAGCAAAATTTGGAGAATGTGTCCTTCCTTCATCAGCTCTAGCGGGATTTGGTTTATGGGAAGAACAAACAAGGTGTTCATTGTTCTTAAACTATTCTAAAAGATTAACCATAGAATCTTACAGCCTTTAATGGACAACTAATCAGCCTTCTCCAAAACTCCACTTTGGTGCAGTTGATATTGATACTATTGGAAACTTGCACCCTGTGCTTTTTATTGTTTAGCGTATTTATGATAGCTGTAATTGGTCAATTTGCTGACTCGGCAATCTCTAGTAACCTGGGAGAATACAAGGTTTCACAAATGTTTTAATTGGCTACATTGGCTGTGAATCACAACATAGAATTGCCTTTTTGACCCTCAGAATCGTTTATAATGGAATAAATGAGTATGATGTATGCAACGTGAATTTTTAGCCAAATGGTACTTAATGTATTTAATTCTGAAAGCAGAAGCACTCATTTTCAATTATACAATGTTGTACGTTTTATAGGAGGCTCTTGTAGGCATCTCAAAGGTTGTACTGCAAAATTCTAAATTGCTTTTATAAAAATTACATATCTTTTAAGAGTACGGGCTTGTCCACTCTTGTGAGAGAATGCTACGCTACACTGGGAAACTATAAAAATATATATTATGTATGTATGTGTGTGTGTATATATATATATGTGTGTGTATATATATATATATATATATATATATATATATATATATATATATTATATATATATATATATATATATATATATATATATATATATATATTGTTTTTGTTAATCAAGACTTTTCCTTTCCTGAGTAGTTTTCAAGTACCCTTTAACAACTTCAGCCCCGTAAGAATTGGCTGCTCAATGACTAGGCCATTTTTTGCGATTTGGTACTGCGTCGCTTTAACTGACAATTGCACGGTCGTGCGACACTGCACCTAAACAACATTTACGTCTTTTTTTCCCCCCACAAATAGAGCTTTCTTTGGGTGGTATTTGATTATCTCTGTGATTTTTAATTTTTTGCGCTATAAACAAAGAGCATAAATTTAGGGGGAAAAAAACACTATTTTGTACTTTCTGCTATAATAAATATCCCCAATTTTTATTTTATTTTTTAAAAAGCTATTTTTTCCCTTAGTTTAGGCTGATATGTATTCTACATATTTTTGGTAATAAAAATCGCAATTATTGCATATTGAGTGGTTTGCGCAAAAAGCATCTACAAAATAAGAGATAGATTTATGAAATTTTTATTATTTTTTTACTAGTAATGGTGGCCATCTGCGATTTTTATCGGGAAGGCGACACATCGGACACTTTTGACACATTTTTAGGACCATTGGCATTTATACAGCGATCAGTGCTATAAAAATGTCACTTGCAGGAAATGGGTTAACACTAGTGGGCGATCAAGGGTTAAATGTGTTCCCTGACTGTGTTCTAACTGTGGGGGGAGGGGACTGACTAGAGGAAATGACAGATCATGGTTTCTAGCTATTGGGGAACTCACGATCTGTCTCCCCACAGAACAGAACAGGGATTTGTCTTTACACACACGTCCCTGTTCTGCCTCTCTTGCCAGCGTTCGTTCACGGCCGGCAGTCATTGCGACCGCTGGTCATGAGCATCGCCACCCCCCCGCGATGCAGCCTGCTATCCCGCTTAAAGGGACCGACGTACAACTACGACGGTTCATGGGATCTTGCCGACCTATCGCAGTATAATGACGGCGGCTGGTCGGCAAGCAGTCAAGAACCAAGACAAACATGTCTTCCATAGTGTGGTCTGGTAGTGAAAAATGTTCCACAGGTGTGCAGAAATCATCTTCCATAGGCTTCATTCACACAGCCGTAAAAAAAAAACACATAAACAAGAGGTTTTCTTTTTTTTTTTTTTTTTTTTAACATTTGTGAACGTGGCTGCATTGATTGTGGCTGCCATTCAAACGGGTGCATAAACATGCACTGCATTCAGATCCGTAACACAGAATGCAAAAATCTGTGTCGCAGAACATTCTGCATATAAACGCATACATGTGTTTGTAAGCGCTCAAATTATCTCTAAACAAAGAAGGGAAATAACTTATTATGTACGTATATGTGTCTTAACGCATTTAAACATGTACTATATATACAAAAGTATTTTACTGATCATTATGCAGGAATTTTTCTCCTAGTAAACACAGGTGTAATCAGTAAAAAAATGCACGACTGTGAATTAAGTCTTTGTAAATTCATTCTTGTTTGTAACTAAGGTCCTGTTTGGACAGCGTGACATTTGTGGTTGCTTTTTTTGCATTGGATGAGGTACACCACTTTACTGGAGGTACAGCAGTGTCACCCCTCTATTTGAGAGCCTGGTATACAGAACGAGAATATCAGACAAATGATTGTCTCTTTTTTTCACATGCTAGAAAAATAGGTTACTAGCTAATTGGTACAAATATTCTCAGACAGAATACAACATCCCGCAATAATGTTAAGTATTCTTACGTTTCTAAACATGCGTGGCCTTGGTCACTTGATTTTTTTTATGGATGAATAATGTACTGCTTAAACAAAAATTGTTGGTTCTGTACAAGAACATTTTTCTTGTTTTTGTCCCTTAGGATAATTTTGCATCTCGAATCGCGAAAGCTGTGTACTAAAGATCAGATTATTGGACGATTGCAGGCCTCATTCACACTTGGCGGACTCTGACGCTACGGAGTCCGCCTGCTCCCGTCGGCTCAGCGGGAGATCAGTCCGCAGATCTCCGCTGAGCCGACGGATGACAAGCTCCTCTCTGCTCACTGAGTGGGGAGGGGCTTGTCGGGCACCGCTGTGTCCTATGGAGCAATCTAATGAAAACGGATCTTACCCGATCCGCATAGACGGATGGGGACGTGGCCCCCATACGTCTGTTTTCAGCAAGTCGGGTCCGATGTCAGTGGACATGTCTCCGCTGACATCCGACGCTCCATAGGAATGCATGGAGCGGCCGTTCAGGTCCGTGACAGACGAACCCGAATGGCCCATAGTGTGAATGAGGCCTTAGGCATTAGTAGTCAGAATAAAGTTTCCTGATGATTAGTTTGTCTGAGGTTGAGTGGGTTGCCTATAAGTCAGTATTGGGAGCTGTTGGCATATTTTTTTCAGAGTTTCATCCTCTGTTATGATGGGTTGCAAATCTTTGATTATCTTTCTTATACCTTCTAGTGCTGGATTGTATGTGGTTAGTAGAGGTATATGTTTTTTTTTATTTTATTTTTCCCTTTTGTATTGGAGGAGATTTTCTGTTTGGACTGTGTGGATGCTTGTATTGGTGGTTTTGTTCCTATATATAATCTTTTGTATGGAAGGAATCTGCTAGTATTCTTGGGATTTTTATTTCTGTCTTCTGGGTCTGAGCATATTTGATGGCATCTGATGGTCTGGCTATGTATGATGGACTACACTTTTTTTTAGCGCTACACTTTTTGCTGTTTTTATATGTATGATGGGCTGTTTGATGGAACTTTGATATGGCTGCATCTATCAGTGTGTTTCCTGTATATTGAGCTGTGCAACTTGTCATTCCCGATGGATACTGGTGTCTAGGTGGTTGACTTGTTATAACAAAGCAAAACATTCCTGTGGGCGCTATAAACACACTAAGCGTGATAAGTCCAACCTGTTGAGTTAAAAATAGCCGATAACCAGTGCAGCCGCCAACCACTGGAAAAATGGAGAAGACACAACAACAAAAAAGCAGCACTCAATGGAAAGAAGGCATAAAACTTTATAGTCTAATCAATTGACATAGATATTACATAAAATTAGGCACACAATAATGTTGGGCACACAATAATATATATAATATAATGGTAAAAAGTCAATATTGAAATTGTAATAAAATAAAATTAATAATTCAATGGGATGCCACTGAGGAGTCTGTGATGGAAGGGTTAACATCAATCCTGAGTCACCTGAGTTGTCCTGTCACACGTGCATCACAGTAACCTTCAAGAACCAAATAGGGGAAGCAAGTGTTGTGTAGCAGCTCAAAAGTACCTGTTGAGATGGGCAACCTTCCTACTGCAGCAAGATGTTAGGGGGGGCGTAGCCTGAGGGACCCAAAGATGGCGGGGTGATCCCGAAGGTGATGAAAGCCCACACACGCACAGATGCAGGTACTAGCGGGCAAAACCTGCATCAATACCCAATGAACGGAGCCGCGCTTCAGCGAGAGGATCCCTGACGCACGTGCAGCGTCGCCGGGAAGCCGTCCAATGGGGAGCGGGGCGCGTTCCGATGATGTCAACTGAGACTACGATTGGACCAATGGAAGGCACAGATGATGCATTGGTAGCAACGCTAATGTGACCCCCCGGAGATAAGGCGAAGATGAGACTGGTGCAGGGCACGGACAAGGCTCAAACTACAGTGGCAAACAAATAGAGATGGATGATAGCCGTGACTGACATGTTTCGCGTTCACACGCTTTATCTTTTTTGTTGTTGTGACTTGTAATAACAGCCCATTTTTGGGGCTCATTTTACACTTCAATTTCAACACAAAGGGAACGGTTATTTACGAAAGGCAATTCCACTTTGCACTACAAGTGCAAAGTGCACTTGAAATTGCACTCAAAGTACACTTGGAAGTGCAGTCGCTGTAGATCCAAAGGGGGACATGCAAAGTAAAAAAAAATGCATTTTGGCTTGCACATAATTGGATAATAAAATCAGCAGAGCTTCCCCTCATTTCAGATCTACCCCTCGGATCTACAGCGACTGCATTTCCAAGTGTACTTTTTCAGTGCAATTTCAAGTGCACTTTGCACTTGTAGAGCAAAGTGGATTTGCCTTTAGTAAATAACCCCAAAAGTGAATACCACTTCAACATGCTTTTTTAAATGTGTTTTTGATAATTCTGCAATGCTTTGGTGATGCTTCAATGTTGCTTTTTTTTTTAAAAGCTTTAATGAAGCTTGGCAGATGCTCTGTGTGTGTGTTGATCTCTAATACCTCCAAAGCAAAGCTAAAGTTGAATTAAATCCTCTCAAAAGCTGTAGGTGCTTGAAGCAAGCTATGTCATAGACTTCTATGGAGGCTTTAAAAAAAACACTAAAGTGACATGGGGTACATTTTGTAAGCAAACCTAAAGGAAAGCAACGCAAGGTGTAACCAGGACTGTAAGATAACCATTTTATTTAATAACAGGAGCTTTGACTGGCATTCAGAGAGCTTTAAAAAAGCGTGTTCCGAAACCATGTTTTGTAACAAGTGTAAACAAGCCCTTAATTTGATTGAAGAATATAAGGTGTCGATCAAGTAAAATTTTTGTAGGTTTTCTTCCCCTTTTTCCCATACAATGAAAATATAATCAATATAGTGATAGTATCTGTGTCTTTTGCTATTTGTTGTTATGGAATTTGTCCTCCAGGTTATAAATAATTGGGGTGCCATTTTACTACCCATACACTGAAGATAGTTGCCATTATTAGAAGTGAAGTAGTGTGTAAAAATGAATTCAGTGAGCTGTGTAACATCCTCAGCGCTGTAATTGTGGTTTGATGTGGAAACCTGGAGTTCTCATTTAAATCCCCCATTGATGGAATGCTGTGGGTGGCCCTGCAAGCAGCACCTGGCTTGACTAAAGTCTATTTAAAAATGTCTATTTAAAAACTGACCGAGCCAAGTGGGAACATGTCATGTGAAGGGGGACTATGTCCTATCAGAGGTTTTCTCCTGCCTGGCTCAATACAATGGAGCGTCATCCATCCAGGCTGTTTAAGCCTCGTACACATGAAGAGATTATCGTACAAATGGTCGTCTGTTTTTTTTTTTCTCGTATCAAAAATGAAGAGGTTACTAGTAAGATTCTGGTATGAAACCATAAAAATTCGCAAATTATGTAATGTATTTTCAGAAAAAACTGTACTAAGGCCACTTTCACCCTGAGGCGTTGGTGGCGATAAAGCGCCGCTATTTTAAGCGGGGCTTTACCGTCGTTTTCGGCTAGCACGGCGCTTTGCCAGCAGTGCTGCCCATTGATTTCAATGGGCGGGGGCGCTGTAGGAGCAGTGTATACGCTGCTCCTACAGCGCCTCAAAGATGCGGCTAGCAGGACTTTTTTTGCCATTCTGCCAGCGCACCGCTCCAGTGTGAAAGGAGAGGCTCTTACAAGGCGCTATTTTTTGGGGTATAGCGCCTGGAAAATGAATCGGTGTGAAAGCAGCCTTAGACAAAAATTGTATGAGAACATTTTTTCATGCGAAAGCTGTGTACTAATGATCAGATTCTCGTACAAACGCTTCCAAAGTATTTTTGTAAGATATATCATGTGCTTTAAGCCACACGATGAGATTATCGGACAATGATCGTCTTTTTTTACATGCTAGTCTCATATTGTAAATGAAGAGGTTACTTAAAAGAGAAGTATGTTTTTTTGTTTTTTCTAGTTTCATACTTACCTAGGTGGGATGCTGCAGCTGTCCCCCGGTGCCTCTACACAGAGAACCGAGCGATCGAACATTGCAGATGGCTCGGTTCTCACAGCTCCCTTAGCAGAGAGCGGCTACCTGTCAGTCAGCAGCTCTCCACTCTGCTGAAAACTAATTACAGGAGTGTGGGAAACAAATTGCACTCCTGTGATCCATAGGAGAAGCCCAGCCAAACAAGCTCAGGCTGGACTTTTCCTTTAAGTTATGAAAATTGTTGTATGACAGAATAGAACTTCAGAAGTGATGTAATAAATGGTATTCTTTCTTTTGTTTCCGATCATGCGTAGTCTTGCTCTTTCGATTTTTTTTTTTTTTTCAATTTTTGGACTTCAGGCCCATACACACAATCTGAAAATCAGATGAAAAATACAGATTTCGAAGTGATTTACGATAATCTCATCGTTGGTACATAAGAGCCAATCATCACGGCTCAGCCAATATCCAATGGGACAAGCATGATAATTTTCCTCATATGATACCAGATCGTATGATTTTTGTTTAATCAGTGGCGGCTGGTGCTAAAAAAATTTGGGGGTGGTGCAGATAAACTGAAAATAATATAAAAAAAAATCACCAAACGCTGCCACTGTGCCATCAAATGCTGCCAGTGTGCCTCAAGTGTTGCCACAGTGCCCCAGACATTGCCCCCCCCCCCCGCCGGCCTCAGGTCGGCAGCATGGACGGCGGCAGGCGGCGTCCTCCATTTCTTCCTCGATGAGGAAGACTCTTCTCCCGCCCTCTCCTCCTTCCAAGCCTGCCGCTTCAGCCAATCAGGTGACCTGTAACCACACCCGGTGAACCTGATTGGCCGAGAGACGGGTCGGCGTTAGGGAAGCGATTCCCTAAGGCCCCTTTCAGACTGGGGCGGGAGCTGCGGTGGCGGTATAAAGCCGCTAAAAATAGTGGCGCTATACCGCCGGGATTGCCGCGGGAATCAGCCGCTAGCGGTATGGTATTAACCCCCGCTAGCGGCCGATAAAGGGTCAATACCGCCCGCAATGCAACTCTGTAGAGGCGCATTGCGGGCGGTATAGCCGCGGTTTCCCATTGTTTTCAATGGGAAGGAGCGGTATACATGCCGCTCCTCTCACTGCTCCAAAGATGCTGCTGACAGGAGATTTTTTTCTCCCCCGCCAGCGCATCGCCTCAGTGTGAAAGCCCTCTGGCTTTCACATTGAGTCTGCAGTGAAGGAGTTTTTCAGGCGGGATAGCAGCGCTATTTTTAGCGCTGTACCGCCTGAAAAACTCCTCAATGTGAAAGGGGCCTAAGGGCTCTTTCACACGGGGTGGACCGTTTCTGGGTCCGCTCCGTGTGTCTCCGTCGGCTCAGCGGGGATCCCCGCTGAGCTGTCGGCGGATAGGGCGGTCCCCGGACACAGTGCAGAGACCGCCCTGTCTCAGCTCCGCCCTATGGGGAACCGGATGCAGACGGACCGTCTGTCCGTCTGCATCTGTTCCGTTTCGCCGGACGGAAGAAAAATAGGGTTTTCTTCCGTCCGAAAACCGGATCCCGACGGACGCGGACGCTAGCGGATGCTCCATCCGCTAACGGACGCGATCCCATAGGGATGTATTACAAGTCCGTTAACGGACAGGCGGAGCGGACGTCTGAAAGGGGCCTAACACAGCACTGTTTAACCAGGGAATGCACAGCCGCTGCGCCCTCTGGTTCACCATTTGGAAGCCGATTAGAGCCCACAGGCTCTAATCAGGAAGCCTAATAGAGCCTCTCGCTCTAATCAGGCACTTCCAAAGCACACCCACCGCTGTTATTTCAGATACCTGGCGCTCAACAGGGGGCCGTATGACTGAATAGTGGGCGGCTGCGGCGACGATACATAGATTCATGCAGTGCATGAAGCTATGTATTTTTGATTGATGGGTGCAGGAGAGAGGGGGCGGCGCTCCTGCGCCCACTATGGACGGACCGCCAGTGAGTACAGTTGTTGTTCGAAAATACAATACAACACATTATTCTGAACTTCTATTCTTTTGCGAGAATTTGTTACTTCA
Source organism: Rana temporaria (assembly GCF_905171775.1). Taxonomy (NCBI): domain Eukaryota; kingdom Metazoa; phylum Chordata; class Amphibia; order Anura; family Ranidae; genus Rana; species Rana temporaria. Next base: position 195,395,549 of record NC_053491.1, read on the forward strand.
GTAAATGCTTCATTTTGCATATGAGACTAAAAAGACGGATGATCTGTCGTCCAATCTTTTGATCGTGTGTACGGGCCATAATACTGTACTGATTACACGAAAATCGTATGTGTTGGTATTGTTTGAGAAAATGATATGTTCGGATAATTTTGCATGAACTGTTGTGATTGGCTGGCGAAAGCTGTGTACTAACGATCAGATTATTGGATGATCGCTTCACAATCAGTATTTTTTACCCGATTTTTCTGATCGGCCAGCCCTTCTCACACCTGTTGTAGGCCTTTGCTGAGAACACATCCCCAGCCCTGCAGTGTAGTACAGGAGATGAGAGCCACAGTGTATGGGGAGGATCCTGAAGATTCGTGTGCCTGGCTGCCGTGTGCTCAGCCAGTGTTACCTGTGAGAAGGCTAATGCGGTGTAGTGGTATTATTGTCCTGTGTGGGATGCACCATGAGCAGCTTCTTGTGTAGTCAGGAAGGGGGGATCTCGCCGTGACTTCTTCTCCTCGGTCCCCCCTACAAGAGACCGTGTGACCTGACTGTGCAGCGCAATGGTTCAGCCCTGGCAGTAAGGCGTGTCCCTCCAATGATGGAGAGGTAGGAAGGAGGAGATGTCAATGCAGGGATCCCTCTCACTCTATACACACATACACCGCCTGAGACACACAACTTTCCTACACTCCGCTCCTCTAGGGGCCCCCCCACATCAGAGCCAAGGAAACCATGAGCCTGGTGTCCCCGGGGAGGTGAGTGCCATGTGTATGGTGACAGCATAGAGATCACACACACACCGCCCTGCCAGCCGCCTCTCGTCTCATCATGGAAAGGTTCCTGGGCTTTGTACGGCAGATCCGGAGATCCAGGAGGAGGAAAGGCAAAAAGTACCGACCAGAGGAGGATTACCATGAGGGCTACGAGGACGTCTATTACTATGCATCCGAGCATTTCAGGAGTAAGTCATCACCTGTCTGTCACTCATTGTATGTAACCATCACACCTGGATGAGAAATTCCCTCCTCTGTCATAGGAGATCCACCCCCTGGAGATCATGCATGTGCATTACTACAGGACCAATGCTGCAGTAACCCATAGCAACCCATCACAATACATGGCCTTGCTAGCAACATCCATACTGATTGGTTGCTATGTGTCCTGCACTCAGCTTCCTCAACCTAAACCCAAAATTCCAGTAAAAAATGTATCTATTGGTTTTGATATATAATATAATATGTGTGTGTGTGTGTGTGTGTGTGTGTGTGTGTATATATATATATATAGATATAGATATAGATATAGATATAGATATATATATATATATATATATATATATATATATATATATATATATATATATATATAATATAGTGTGTGTGTGTGTAATATATATATAAAAGCAGCAAAGACCCTAAATGTGTATTAACGCATGGTAACAAATATAAGCCTTGAACAGTCTTCTATGTGCTGTATGCAAAGTTTATTTTTATTTTTTTATTGGTTGATGCTAGTTGCAGTTTCTTTCTGTTGCGTTGTATAAAATTGCATTTGCACTTGAGTTGCCTTCCACTATGTTCTAGTACAAACACATTATTCCTACGCTGTTTTATGGCTGGGGCTCCAGCCTGTGCAACCTTTTTATGTACAATGACATTCATATATTTTTGACTTTCTTATAATAAAACTGATTTAAAGTAAAAATTCCATATGCAATTCTAGACCTGTCAATGTTTATATAACAATAATAATAAAATAAATATATATATCTCTATCATTCCAGACACACTGACAGGTTCATTGGCTCCGGTCTAGATTGGCTGTACTGTGTGTATGTGAGTTAGGGACCTTAGTGCGCTCCTTGAGGACATGGATATATAAAGCTCGGCGGCGTACACTGTCAGCTCTGTATTATATAGATAAAATGTAACACAAAAAAATAGATTTTTGTATTGGTATCCCCTTGGACATGTCAGTTTTGTTATGGAGTATCTGGATTTGTTGTGCTAGAATATTAAGGTGGCTCATCTTGGTGCTCTGCTTGTTTTGTGTGACTGTCACTTCTATGTTCTTTCAGCCAGTCTCATGCTTGTCCCTTTAGTTTACGAATAGCCAGATCTGCCTGAGGAGACAATGACAAGAAAACTACAGGCCATGCAGAATTCACAGGAACTTGGTGTGTCACATAATATTATATGCAGAGCCATGATGGGAATTTTTGCTGTACACTGTTGGACCCCTTTAACACTGGGGCGTTATTCAGGCGCTTTGGTGTTAAAAAAAAGTTACTGTAAATCGCCTGAAAGAAGCCTCATCTGCAATCCCAATGTGAAAGCCTAAGTGCTTTCAGAGCCCTTTCACACTGCTAGCGCCCGAAAAACGCTGGTAAAGCTCCGCCAAGACCCCTTTCACACTGGGGGGTGTTTTTCAGGTGCTTTAGTGTAAAAAGCCTTCGGCTTTCACATTGGGATTGCAGATGCAGCTTCTTTCAGGCGCTTTTTTTAACGCTAAAGCGCCTGAAAAATGCCCCAGTGTGAAAGGGGTCTTAGATTTAAAAAAAATTGCAGTTTGATTGCTATCACCTATGAAATGTGTTTTATGAGCAAAGAAAAATAAATGGAAGTTTTACAGTAGCACATAATAATGTTAATACGCAATCACAGGCATTGGCAAATGGTTTGGCAGTGTGCTTAGGATGGTCTTGAAAGCTGCAGTGTTTTTATTATAATGGTCTTGACATAGTTTGTTCCCACAACTTCCATAGTAATCTGCAAGTGATTGTGGCTGTTGGCTTTACTGCATATTTACCTATGGGAGGGAGGTCCATTGGATGCTGGTGGTGGGCACTGCTATTAAGGGAGTCTGATTGCTCTTTGGCAATATCTTGTATAATGTATATAGGTGCAGAGGATGGCATCATACTGCTGCACATAGTAGAAAACTTTGTGCTGGTTGTGCCCTTCCTTAAAACTTACCCCCCCCCATCTTCCATTGGGTAAAATAACTGACTTTTTTTGGTGTGGGAGTATTTTTTTTTTATTCGGCCCCTCCCCCTTCTCATTCCTGTCTAGGCAATAATGGTGTGCCCCCTGCAGCCTACTTGGATATCTACATTATATATTCCAGAAAGCATTGGCTTCCACACACTGCAGCTAGAGGAAGGCAGGCTGGGCACACTTTAGCAGGGGGCTGGTGCCATAAATCAGGGAGAGACAGCTGGAACCAGTGTCGGGCAGCTGATTGGCTAATCACAGCAGGACAGACTGCATTCCTTAAAGTGGATGTAAACCCTCACACATACCCAGTGAAGTGAACAGCCTCCGATGATACACAGAGATAAAACAAATCTCCCTACAAAAGTTTTACTTGTATATCTGCTGTCTTCAGCTTGCTAAATTCTTTCGAAAGTGCACATTGGGTTAGAAATGTTCTCTTCCTGTTCAGCACTGGGAATGAAGTCTTGGCATACAGCTGATTGTAGGAAAGGAACCCACCTCCCTCCACATAGGCAAAGGAAGTAAGGAATGTGCAGAGCCGTGCTGTGAATAGACCAGCTCTCTGCTAATCTATAGCACCCACTACGACACAAATTTCAGTCTGATTTTACCTCGGTTGTTGGAGACCTTGTCAGAAGTTATGCTGATAGAAAGAACGGAGCAGCAGACAGACACAGGACTAAGGCCCCTTTAACACTGGGGCGTGAGGTGCGGTGGCAGTAAAGCGCTGCTATTTTTAATGGCAATTTACCGTCGGTATTCGGCGACTAGCGGTGCGATTTTTAACCTCCGCTAGCAGCCGAAAAAAAAAGTTACTAGGGCTGCAACTAACGATTTTTTTCATAATCGATTAGTTGGCCGATTTATTGTTTCGATTAATCGGTTAATAACCTTAGAAAAAATAATTTTGCAGCGATTTGCATTTTTTATGGCCAATTTGTTGTTTGGCAGATTAAAAAACACAAATTGCCTCAAAAATGCATTACATGCTTTTCTGTAGCTTCTTTGTTGAAGTATATTGAACCAAAAAAAAAACAAAATAGCACCATTTTGCTTTAAAAAAATAAAATAAAATAAAAACTTGCCCTTTCCAAATACACAGCAGCTGAAAAAATCATGCATGTGAATGTGTCCCATAGGAAACCATATAAATGAACTGAATTGTAGTGCTTTTCTGTAAAAAAAACACCTGAAAACAGAGGTGTGACCCAGGCCTGAGATGTTTAGTAACATAATGGGGTTAAAAAAAAAACTAACATTAGTACAAAGAGCAAATTGCTACTGTAAGGGGTTCATTTTTTACTGTGAAAGTAATATTTACAGTAGTAATTTGCTCTTTTTGTACTAAAAAGGGCCAATTTTTTTTTTTTTAACCACATTATGTTACTGGCCGATTAATCGATTATGAAAATGGTAATCGATTAATTTCATAATCGATTAGTTGTCGATTAATCGATTAGTTGTTTCAGCCCTAGTTAATACCACCGGCAATGTGCCTCTGCAGAGGCGCATTGCAGGCGGTATAGCTGCGGTTACCCATTGCTTTCAATGGGAAGAAGCGGTGGAGGAGCGGTAAACGCACCGCTCCTTCACCGCTCCAAAGATGCGGCTAGAAGGACTTTTAAAGCGGTCTTGCTAGCGCACCGCTACAGTGTGAAAGCCCTCTGGCTTTCACACTGGAGAAACGGCAGCCGCTGTTTCAGGTCGGTTTGCAGGCGCTATTTTTAGCGCAATAGCGCCTGCAAACCGCCTCAGTGTGAAAGGGGTCTTGGGGCTTTGGAGAGAGAGATGAGAAAACACTACAGATATATGTGCTTGGGTCACATTTCATGAATCGGGTTTACATCCACTTGTGAGTTCAGGGTAAAAGATAACGTCATGCAGTTTTAAGCCAAAAACCAAAAGTATAAGGTCCATTTCACACGGGAGCTCCACTGATCCCCGCTGAGCAGGCGGATGACAGGTCCATGTCCACTCCGCTGTGCAGAGCGAATACGGACAAAGTCCTGCTCTCATTTATGGGAAAATCAGATGCAAACATCCGATCTGCCGGACGGGTGGAAAATAGGGCGACCATCCATCTGTTTTTGGTGGACAGGATCAGATGGCGGCAGGTGTCAGTGGGCATGTGTCCGCTGACATCTGCTGCTCCATAGAAGAGACTGAAGGGTCCAATCGGGTCCGCCTGAAAAACTGACAGGCGGACCTGATCAGACAGCCCGTGTCAAGGGCCCTAATATTTTGCAGCTTATTAGTCCTTGGGTATGGTGGCTGCATTAGTTTTCTTTTTTTTTTTTTTTTGCTTTTTTTACCTGGGGATCTGGCATTTAACAAACCTCCTGTGTTATGGTGCCTACAGTCTAGATGAGCCTGCATTCACATCTGCGCATTCCAGGAACAAAAAACACGCATTATGCTTGCAGTGCCATTAATTGGTAATGTCACCCCAAATGCTGCAAACAGCTGCACTTTAAACACTTGTGGTAAAAAAACATGCACTGCACAACACTTGAAAAGATGTAGGAGCTTCTTTGGCATGTTTGTCAATGCATACAACAGCACATTTAAGTAAACAAGCATGTTTTCACCCAACGCACACATGTGAATGGAGCCTGTAGGAGCGCAGAGACTCCTTTTGGACAGCAACATTGTCAGTCTGGAAAGGAAGCCTCTGCTGAGAAACATGTGTTCGCTGCCATAGCTGACCACCTATTGAGAAAATGCTAGTGCCTTAGTTGTCATGATGATCCAATAGCTTCAGAGCTTTGTCACTGACCACACAACAAGCATGCAGGTCACTTGCTTGTTCCAAGTCTGTTACTTAAAGTACCGAAATCTAACAGGACGGACTTCTAGAATGAGAAGGCATATGCTGCCTACATATTCTCATGGCATAGATTAAAGTTTAGCTATACTTTTATATTAGCAGCCACCCTCAGCTATACCATGCTACCCCTTTGTACATCAGACGAGTGGGTGATAAAGTGCGGGAACTGCGACCTGTGCTGGGTATGGCAGCATTCCTGTCCTCTTCTGAACCAGTGGGGCTACAGGGTCCTGCACATGCACAGCCTATTCTCCTTGGCATAATAGAATGGCTATCTTCCTGTAGATTTGACCCATTCGGGTCTGTGGGGAGAAGCCACTTATTGGCAATATTGTGCAAGGAAGCGTAAGTAGTATTGGAAGGAGGAGGGAGCTGTTAGGTCTTTGTTAATTAAAGGTGTAGCTATTCTTTAATTTCAGAACAAAGTGATTGATGGGTCCTGTAATGCCTAGAGAATCCCCTATGGTAAAGTATGTCTGAAACCATCTGTAGCAAGATTAGCATTTCACCTAATGGGGTCCCCAATTCATCCATTTTTTATTAAATTTTTTTCAAATAAGTGATCACCCTGTGCTGTAGTGGTTGAAGTTGAGCGCAAGCTAAGGTATCTTTCTCCCTGTTCCTGGCCTTAATCATGGCTGCTGTGTAGCTGAGCAAACAGGCTCGGCTGGCAGTCAGAAAAGGTAGCCATAGACCAGTCGGCTGAAAGTGGAGGTCTATAAAAGATCTGAGGGCTACACAGGCAAGGAAAATGTACAAACGCCAAGTCCATTGCAGAGCAATCGGTGTACTCTTCTCCTTTCCCTGCCTTTTTCTATGTTGATCAAATGATTGCAGAGGGGGGTGCTTAGAGGGGAAAGTTCTGTTTGAAATGCAGCCCTTAGAGACTGAACAGGTAGGCTGGTCATTAACACGAGCCAGCATCAAAGGGCTTGTGTTCCCATTTCCCCTGCTTGCAGCAGTTTTATAGCTAGTTCAAAGGGCAGGTCGGTATATTAATATTGACTGAGAAGGAGCACTTCACTAATTAAAGTGGTAGCACAGTGTCCAAAAAAAAGAAACCCCCCCCCCCCCTTTGCAAGTTGATATCATGTATTAGTATGCATCGCCCCTTGACCTCTGTAAAGTTTTCCCCTCCATGTCCAGGCCATTTTATTGCGATACAGCCATGCGTTACTTTAACTGACCATTGCATGATCATGCAATGCTGTACCCAAATAAAATGTCATCCCCCCCCCCCCCCACAAATAGAGCTTTCTTTGGTATTTGATCATCACTGCGTTTTTTTTTTTTTTTATTTTGCGTTGTACAAAAAAATTTGATAAAAAAATTATATTTTTTTACTTTTGCTATAAAACATATCCAAATATATAAAAAAAATATGTCTTCATAAATTTAGGCCAATCTGTATTCTGCTACATGTTTTTGTTGCGAAAAAATAAATAAAAAATAGAGTTGCCCCGCCAGCCAGCCCAGGGTTGCCGTCTAAATGTTAGTGGATTACTGTACACTACAGTACTATAAACTTCACTCCCTGTACCCCCCAGAAATGGAAGAGGGTATTGCTTTAAGTCCATTTTTGTTTTGCATACATGCTCTGCTCCAATATGTACTTCAAAGTGGGGTATACCTGTATTTCTTGAGCTATCTATCTATCTATCTATCTATCTATCTATCTATCTATCTATCTATCTATCTATCTATCTATCTATCTATCTATCTATCTCAGCATCACGTCCAAACGGCTAAAGATATTAACATGAAACTTGGCACACGTTACTTATATGTCAGCAACAAACATAGGATAGGTGGTTTAACCCTTACCCCCCCCCCATTTGCCATGGTCGGGGTTTTCCTTTAAAGTCCCATTCAACTCTATGGGAAATACATGTTACTTCATAACTTCCAAACGGCTGTAGATATTTCGATAACACTTGGTCACATGTTACTTATATGTCCACTTAAACTATAGGATAGTTATTTATCCCTTAACTACCCCCATTTGTGAGGGTCGGGGTTTTTGTTTAAAGTCCCATGCAAATCAATGGGAAATGTATGTTCCCACATAACTTCTGTACGCCTGGAGATATTTCAATAATACCTGGTACACATATTGCTTATATGCCAAATAAAAATATATGACAGTTAAATTAACCCTTACCTACACCCTTATATAAAAGATGGGTATATTTATATTACTATGATTTTCCTCCCCAAAAGGTTAAGATAGGAAGACCGGGCAACGCCGGGTATTCAGCTAGTGTGTGTGTATATATATGTGTGTATATATATATATATATGTATATATATATATATATATATATATATATATATATATATATATATATATATATATATATATATATATATATATATATATATATATATACAATTTATTTATTAGTAATGGCGGTGGTCAGCGACTTATAGCGGGACTGCGTTATTGTGGTGGACAATCGGACTCTGACGCTTTGCAAGGACCAATTGACACTAATACATCAGCGCTAAAAAATATGCACCGTCGCTGTACTAATGACATTGACTGGGGAGGGGTTAAACATTCAGGGTGATAAAAGAGTTAACTATGTCCCTAGCCAGTGTTTTTTGTGTACTGTATGTGCTGCTTTTACTAGCAATCGGATCCCTATCAGAACTGAGATCTGTATTGTTTACATAGGCAGATCCCGGTGCTGTGTGTTTTACGGACGATCGGCGCGTCCCGGTGCTGTTGACATCACTGGCTGCAGAAGTAGTGAATTTCTCCTTAATGGTGGTCTGTAAAATAGAAAAAAACAAATGTATTTCAGATGTCAAAATATTTGGGGTCCTTCTGGAGCATTTTAGCTGTTTTAGTCTATGTAATCGGTCAATATAATTTCTCTCGTGCTCTTTTTGCCAGTATTTCTTTAATACATTGTGTAACTATTCCCATTTTGGAATTACAGCTCAAATGGTTACAGTACGCAAATAGGTTGAGTCCTTACCGATGTTGGGTATCTGATGATTACAACAGCAAGCACTTATCTTAATAATAGAAGTCAGTAGGATGGAGGACAGGATGGAGTTGCTAATCATAGGCAACTACGGTTTTTCTGGGCATGTGAATATTTTCATTTTAATTTCATTTAAGTGCAACATACTTATGTTGCGCTTAAATGAAATGAACACTAAATGAAATAATATAAACAAGTGAGTCCAAGAGTCACAAACGTGACACAATAGTGAAAAGTCAACAGGAATTCACCACACAGACCTATTGCAGAAGCACATCGGTCACATGGTCCAATAAACAGGAAGTGCTGACACCATGGCTCCCTCCCAACAATATCAACCACTACCTGTGCAAGATTAATCAAACCGCACTGGCAAAAGGTGGAGCCGTGCCCGTAACAATACAATATAAAAGCAAAAGCACATTACAATAAAAATGCAGAAAAATAAAAACGATGACTAAAATGAAACTGAATATAAAAATAATTAAAAAATATTACGAATTATCCAAAACACTGTTGACGTCCCAATCAACATTTAACTCATGTGGAACATAACTCTTGAAGAAAAAGTCACTTGGTTTCCTTTGTAAACTCCCTGACTTTAAGGCTGCCCCTCGAATGGGAAGTGCCCATGCCCATAAATTTTTCAGCTGGATGTCTACCATGTGTTACAACGTAGTGTCTGGATACACTGTGGTTTTTAGATCCTTTTACGAATATTTGCTATATGTTCATTTTATTTTATGTTCAGTGCCTGGGTGTTCCGATCCACATATTGCAGACCACACGGGCACTGAAGCCAATATACCAAGTGGGTAGTTTTGCAAGTGGTAAGAGACCCAATTGTGTACTTCATGGATGTCACTCCAGAGGAGAATTGTAAAATTTTTATTTTTTTACTCTGTGTAGTTTGGGCTTTAAAGTGAAACTACACTGCATCTGAGCACCACAAACCAAAAATGCTATTTAATGTATTTTTAGTTTTCACTAGCGATCTCCCCTATTCACCCATGTCTCCATGCTTTATTTTGGTGAGAAATCACTTTGAAAAACTAACCCGATTTTATTTTTTATTTTTTTTCTGCCCTTGGCCAACTTGAGTAAAGGCATGATTTATGTAGCATTTACTTCTGGAATCTACCTGCCCTTGGCTCAGGCTTTCCGCAAGAAGGGTGCTGAGAAAACCCCTTCTGGTGACTCTTGGGATGAATTGCATAATTTGCTTAGGCCTGGAAATCGGGAAGTAACTGAAGAAATGTTTTTTTTTTGTTTTTTTTTTAAACAAGTAAATAAGATGTACAGTAAAACCTTGGTTTGCGAGCATAATTCGTTCTAGAAACATGCTTGTAATCCAAAGCACTTGTATATCAAAGCATTTTTTTTACAGGGTATAAAAGAGGAGAGGCACCTCTAAGTGTAGCAATAAGTTGCTAAATGTTGTACCTTCATTAAATGTAACCATATTGCTACACTTAGAGGCTCCTCTCTTCTCTTTTAAACTCAGTTGTGACATGACGCTACTCTTATATCAAGACATCGCTTGTATATCAAGGCAAAATTTCTTAAAGAATTTTGCTCATCTTGCGTAACGCTCAAGCCAAGTTACTCTCAAACCAAGGTTTTACTGTACTTTTCTTTTCTTACTTATGCTATCTATCAGAATAAGGATAACAAAATTCAATGTTGATTGAGAGAGTGAACTTCCGCTTTGAACTCCACCTGATTTGTAAATTTGTTGCTAGTATGATATGAAATTTGTTTTGTTTATATTTAGTAACCTAAATATATAGGGCCAGAAAAGATGAATACATTTTTAGATTGTTAGAGGGGAAAAGCGTTTCCAGGAATATATTGCAACACAGGGAATTTCAAGATATGCAAACGGGATACCTGGTGGGAATTGAACTCGGGACTCCAGCAATTGAGGCAGGAATGCTAACCAATGTTTTGTGCATTGATTTTAGGAGCAGTATTCTAACCATCCTTACCTTTCACATTTTAGCAGAGAGCTGTGGGTGTCTTGATTTAATTTGTCATAGCTGCATGTAATAAATTGATGGAGGTAACTTGCAGATCTCTTGCTTCACCAGGCTACTGTGATTAATCCAAGGTAAAATCTCTAGAGGAATTATTTAAAGCATTCAGACTAAAGTGACTGACTTGATTGCATCATCTGTGAAAAACAAAGTAAAAGGTGCTCTATATTTTGTACACATGGCATTTGAGCAATATTTTTCATGCATACAAAGTTACTGTATAAATGGCCTATGTTGGCCAACACTATGGCTCAGCGAGTTGCTACGATCAAGGTCGCCTCTGCAGAAGGATTGCCAATCCACAATATTGACACCACATACATAAAGAATGCTTTTGTAATGATTACACAGTCACTATTGATATTTACATGTTGGACCGGAGTTGGTCACGGAGTCTGGTCTTGTGTAGGTGGGGCTTGTTCCTTGTGTACGTGTGTGGCTTTAAGAGTTATTTTTGTGGCAATATGTTTCCCATCAGGTGTGCTTTCAGGATAAGTATTGTGGAGTCTACTGTACTTTACACAATGGCACTGATCGTTGCACAGTACATTAATGGACAGTGGCCAACCCCCACCCCCGGCGCTCGCCCCCGAAATAGGGCTTATAGTGGGGAATGATCCCTAATTAAAATCCATGTGTCTGGCACCCTGCATGGAGATTAGGGGGGTGGCCCCCCTGCATCCCTAATGGACATGCCATTGTTAATGGACATGGGGGGGCAGAGCCAGCATGGTTTGGTTCTCTATCAGGTCTGCTCTGAGTCATTCAGTTTAATTTGAGCCCATAATATACACTTTATCGATAGTGTTTAATCGGCAGCACAGGCACCACTGGCTACAAATTGTTAATATTCACATGTCTGCCCAGCCAAGGGGCAGCCAATAGAGTAAATGTATGCATTTGTATAATGTAAATGATGCAATATACTCCTCCTGAAACGTGTTTGTTTTTGTATTTTTTATTAACATCCCTGAACTCCACTCTAAGAGCCGGTTCACACTAGGGCGACACGACTTCCAGGGCGACTTTCAGAGGCGACTCCGACACGTCTTGAGCATGAACCACAGGGCGATCTGGGGCGATTTACAACACGACTTGAAGTCGTCTCCAGGACAGGAGACTTTCCAGT
>NC_053491.1:195412520-195419278 GCF_905171775.1 Rana temporaria
TCAGTTTCTCTTCTTTCCCTCAGTTTCTCTTCTTTCCCTCAGTTTCTCTTCTTTCCCTCAGTTTCTCTTCTTTCCCTCAGTTTCTCTTCTTTCCCTCAGTTTCTCTTCTTTCCCTCAGTTTCTCTTCTTTCCCTCAGTTTCTCTTCTTTCCCTCAGTTTCTCTTCTTTCCCTCAGTTTCTCTTCTTTCCCTCAGTTTCTCTTCTTTCCCTCAGTTTCTCTTCTTTCCCTCAGTTTCTCTTCTTTCCCTCAGTTTCTCTTCTTTCCCTCAGTTTCTCTTCTTTCCCTCAGTTTCTCTTCTTTCCCTCAGTTTCTCTTCTTTCCCTCAGTTTCTCTTCTTTCCCTCAGTTTCTCTTCTTTCCCTCAGTTTCTCTTCTTTCCCTCAGTTTCTCTTCTTTCCCTCAGTTTCTCTTCTTTCCCTCAGTTTCTCTTCCTCAATCGGCTAAAGTGACCCCAGCACCTTATGTCCCCCTTATGTCATTGGTTGATTGTTAGGACACCGGTGGCTGGAAAGTTGTAATGGTACACAATGAAAACCTGTGGCTTTGTGCCGTTATTAAAACGCAATTAAAATATAACATGATCTAAAAAAAAAAAGTAATTTTTGGCTATTAGTTTGAGCATCGGACTTTTCAAACCTTTTTCTATTGCTGAGTTACCATTTACATTGTTTTGTCTTTTGATTAAAGAGGCAATCGCTTTGCCAATTCAGAGCATAGCAAGAGTCTTGGCAAAGTGATTCTCCCTAAAGGTGAACTCCGGCCTTCCCTTCAGTCTTGCACAGTTGTACACAGGGCTGTGGAGTCGGAGTCGAGGAGTCGGAGTCGGGGGAAATTTTGGGTACCTGGAGTCGGAGTCGGCAAACAATGCAAACGAACACGTTAAGTGACCGTGAAGAAGCATGCTTTTCATGTGCTTCACTATATGGCACGCAACGCACAATTAGGAGCTGCAATACTTATACTTTCCATAGTGTTGTGTTCTGCTTTTACAGGGAACACATGTTAGAGAACCAGTAAGTGTCCAAATAAAAAAATTCCAACAGGAGTTTTATAAAGCACTAAAAGAAGTTGAAAAGTATGATCGCTCATCAAAACGTACTGTTGAAGAAGCCATCCTTGTTTATCCAGAGATCGTTAGTGATGTGGCCAGAATAGTTACTGCAATGCCACCCACCCAAGTCAGTGTCGAAAGATTATTTTCAGCCCTAAAAATAATAAAGTCCTGGTTCACACTGGGTACGATTTGGAACGATTTGAGATGCGATTTGACATGTTAAATCGCATCTCAAATCGGCGGCAATTGTCGGCAATGGCACTGTCCTAATCAGTGCGACGCCGCATCTGCGATTTCAAAAAGTAGTTCCTGTACTACTTTTTGCGATTTCGGGCCGCGATTTACATTAAATTGCGGCCAAAATCGCGGCAAAATCGCAGCCGCGAAATCGCGGTAAAATCGCGCATTTTACCGCGATTTTGAATTCACAGCAGTGTGAACCTAGGCTCAGTCTCGCTTAAGAGCTTCTATGAAAGAGGATCTGGCAGAGGCAATTCTCTTCCTTAGAACTCTACATTGAATTGATTTGCATTTGCTAAGCCTATAACTACATTTCAAGATTAATATAAACCATTTCTAGGTTTTACAGATTTTGTTTTTGGTTCATTATAGATGAGCTTTGTGTTTGTTCTAAAACAACCAAATAATGTGGTTTGTATTTTTGAACTGGTAAAAATCCTGTTCCTGATGTTTATGCCTGCTGCTACTATCCAGCCACTTGATTGTTTTCATTGTGTTTGTCTTTTGCTTAAACTGTGCAATACAGTAGACTGTTGGCTTCCCAGCCAGTAGTCCTGTGGTAGGTTGCGTTTCTTTCCCTCAAGGAATGTATAAAATACATTCGCATATTAATACAGAGGAGTCGGAAGTACATAAAACTGAGGAGTCGGAGTCGGAACATTTATCTACCGACTCCACAGCCCTGGTTGTACAAGCTCTTCTCCTTTACTGAAACTCCCTTTTCTAATTTCACTGCACAATGTGAGTTTTTCCTTTAGTGGACATTAGAAGCAGCATGTCAGATTGGGTCACCCCATTTCCTGGCTTCGCCTAGACTGATGCCCCACACACACGACCGGTTTTCCCGTCGGAAAAACTATGATGAGAATGTTACGTTGGGAATCCCAATTGTCTGTATGCTACATCGGACTTTTTCCCACAGGAAAACTGCTGGGGAAAAAAAGAGCAGGATCTTTCTTTTTTTTTCGCCAGGAAAAATCCTAGTGGGAAAACCGTTCATCTGTATGCTTTTCCGACTGGAAAAAAAACATGCATGCTCGGAAACAATTCGACGCATGCTCGGAAGTATAGAACTTAATTTTGTTGGCTCGTCGTAGTCTTTTACGTCACCGCGTTCTTGGCAGTCAAAAGTTCACTGGACTTTTGTGTGACCGTGTCTATGCAAGGCAGGCTTGAGAGGAATTCCTTTGGGAAAACAATGGGGGTTTTTCCGACAGGAAAACCAGTCGTATGTACGGGGCATCAGATGCTGTCATTCTGCTACAGGCAGGAGAAAAACATTGTGTTCATTCATGCCAAGATAACTTTAACACGCCAGCATTGCAGTGCATGTGAATGGCATACCCCTTCCCAAAGCATCTGCCTTGGCGCACACAGAAACATGCAATAATGTACTACTGTTTATTTTGTTGGGCCAGTGAAACGTTCTGCAGCACCTGTCGCTTCATCTGTCTGGTTCAGTACACAGTGGGGGAGATTTACTAAAATTGGAGCACTCAGGATCTGGTGCAAGGAGGCATGGTAGCCAATCGGCTTCTAACTTGTTACAGCACGTTCACTTAAGCTTTGACAAAACCTGGAAGCTAATTGGTTACTAGGCAGAGCTGCACCCGGCTTTGCATGTTCCAGTTTTAGTAAATTGCCCCCAGAGAATCTATATTCATGGCAGAGAATGGAAACTGTCAGCTTGTGTTGTGAATGGTTATAGCCCGAGAAGAGCGCTTTCATTCACAAACATGCAAGATGACTACAGCACACAGCAGCTACTACACTAGTCCAAGACCGTGTAGAGTAGTACTTGGCTTGTGCTGTTGTCGGCATGTATTTTTTTGTGGCTGAACACACTGTTCTTGCGCTGCAATCAATGACCACACAAGCTGACCATTTCCACTCTCTCTGTTCCCCTGAATACGAAGCTGCAGCTCCGGACTCTGTGTAAAATCAGGAGATGAAGAGACTCGGCACTGCCCTCTGAATCATTTTCTCTCTGGCAGTTTGGAAGATGGAGGAGGCTGTGTAGGCAGTGTGAACTACTTGGCTATCAAACAACAAATCTCAGCAATCCCTGCATGGATTTACAAAGACACAGGGTATGTGCCCAGTATCCTTTGGGGGGTTTAGAAAGCTTAACCTTTCTCTAGTGATTGTTCTTTTACAAATGGGGATAGAGCAATGATGCCAACCTACAGGATTAAAATCTACTGACACGACACCCAAAAGTTTTTACTGGCATTTCCAAAAGTTGAAATATAAAAGTTTTAAGTGCAAATTTCAGTATTTAGTCCTGGTTCACACTGGTGCGATTTGACATGCAATTCGACATGTCAAATCGCATGTCAAACCGACGGCATTTGCCGGCAATGGCACCGTCCTAATCAGTGCAATGCCACATCTGTGGTGCTGCTCTGATTTGCTCTACTTTTTGCCATTTTGGCAGATGTCTCTGTAATCGGGACTGACAGGCGGGAGTGGAATCGTGCGCGTTTATCTGAACTCGCACGGCTTCACTCCCGCAGCCCAGTGTGAACCTGGGCTTGGTCTACAAACAAGTTTGATATGCAATCAGCAATGTTATTTAAGGGAGATATTAGGGCACAAAAACGTATTTCTTATTTTATTCTTGATATAACAAAATACATTAGAATTGGCAGGGACTCTTGCTCCCATCCTGCAGACCTGCACACAAGGGTCCTTCTGCTTCGGTCGGGTTCCCTTGCGCCGTGACGTCACACAACACACCCAGGTACAGTCTCTGCCAGACCTGCCTCCGCCCGATCACACTGTAGCAGGCACTCGGACGGTCTTGGCTGGGCGTCAGCCTTTTCCTGTCACTGGCCTTTACCAGTAGGAGAAAAGTGCCCATTTTTTAATGGCTGCCAGTAAAAATACTGACAGTTGGCAACACTGCGATAGATCCCGCATAAAGATAGTGCTGCTGCTTTGAAGAGGGTAGTGTCAGGAATACATGTGAGTTTTAGGCTGTTGCACACAAACATGCATAAACACACAGGAATGTATATGACTGCAGACCAATTAAGAAGCATTTTTTACTTTTTAATATGCATTATAGTGTGTACCAGGGCCCTCAGGCAAACTGGCTTGCCAACATGTGTGGAACTAATAATATATCATGGATGAAAGTAAGAGATCTAAAATCAAAGCTGCATTCTGTAAACATGCTTAATCAGAGCGGCTACCTGAGCTTCTGCATTTGCATGTTATGTGTAGTTGCTAGTGGAGCCTGTGAATGCTGCTTTGTGTGCTGGTTGGTGCCTGATATTGTTTGGGAGTGTGCTAAGCATAGTTGAGTAGTTGACACTTGCTTCTCTCAAGCCATTTTTCTTGTGTCAAGTCTATTAAATGGAAATATATTTAGAATAGCAATGAGGCAGTATTTTGATTCACAGCATGTAGTGTAATGGACTGGAATGATTGCCTTCAAAAAAAAATCATGCAGCATTTTCCGAGCATTAATAGAGTATGCATGTTCCAGTATGCTTTTAGAGCCATCGTAGTGACACTGAATATTCAACATAGGCTGGGGAATTTCTATTTCATCCAGCCTCATGTCTGCGATTCATAACTAACATGAACGTATATAAACACACAAATTATCGGTGCTAATATGCTTTATACAAGGGTCAGTGAACAATATTTGGTTGACAGCATTTGTTAGATTGTTTGATGTCTCAGCTCTCCGGGGAAGGATAATCATATTGTCGGAATAGGTTTTCGTGGTTATCAACGTTTCTATTAAGGATCTGCAATTTGGGATTTCTTTCTTTCTCTGCAGTAATCTATAAGATCTCCCGATTTTTCTTTTCAGGTTTTAAATGGAAGGAAGATTCCGGCTTAATGTTGTGGAGAACATTTTAATTCCTTTCTACAGTTTCACAGCTTTATTTTATACACTAGATTGCCAAAAGTATTGGGACGCCTGCCTTTTACACACATATGAACTTTAATGGCATCCCAGTCTTAGTTCGTAGGGTGCAATATTGAGTTGGCCCACCCTTTGCAGCTAGAACAGCTTCAACTCTTCTGGGAAGGCTGTCCACAAGGAGTTTGTCTATGGGAATGTTTAACCATTCTTCCAGAAGTGCATTTGTGAGTTCAGGTACTGATGTTGGACAAGAAGGCCTGGCTTGCAGTCTCCACTGAAATTCATTCTAAAGGTGTTCTGTCAGGTTGATGTCAGGACTCTGTGCAGGCCAGTCAAGCTCCTACACCCCAGACTCGCTCATCTATGTGTTTATAGACCTTGCTTTGTGCACTGGTTCCATTCATTTGGTGGAGGGGGTATTATGGTGTGGGGTTCTTTTTCAGGGGTTGGGCTTGGCCTCTTAGTTCCATTGAAGGGAACTTTTAAGGCAGGGCTTGACAAATTTGTTTGGAATCTAGAAGCCAGCTAAAAAAAGTTAGGAGCCAGGAAGAAGCCCCATCCCGCCAAGTCCGTGTGCAGAAGTGAACGCATATGTGAATAGCGCCCGCATATAAAAGCGGTGTTTAAACCACATATGTGAGGTATCGCCGCGATTGGTAGAGCGAGAGCAATAATTCTAGCCCTAGACCTCCTCTGTAACTCAAAACATGCAACCTGTAGAATTTTTTAAACATCGCCTATGAAGATTTTAAATGGTAAAAGTTTGTCACCATTCCACGAGCGGACGCAATTTTGAAGCGTGACATGTTGGGTATCAATTTACTCGGCGTAACATTATCTTTCACAATATAAAAAAAAATGGGCTAACTTTACTCTTGTCTTATTTTTTAATAAGTGTATTTTTTCCCAAAAATGTGCGCTTGTAAGACCGCTGCACAAATACGGTGTGACAAAGTATTGCAACGACCACCATTTTAATCTCTAGGGTGTTAGAATAAAAATATATATATAATGTTTGGGGGTTCTAAGTAAAGGGAAAGAGATGGGCGGGCAGTGAAAATGGCAAGGGAAGCTCCATTAGCATTGTTGGTTGTCTTGTCATACCAATGGCCACCACAAGAGGGCGCCAGATTCCAGAAGAAAGCATAGGACTGCAGAGGGCAGCAAAGCCGCAGCCTCAATTACCAGCCGGTGCGGCCCAACGCGATCGCGCCGGGGGGGGGGGGGATGCACGGAGACAGGTTACCCCAGCTGTGCCGCCCCTGGCGCCAGGTCGCTAATTCTATTCTCAAATGAGACCTGGTGCCCGGAGTTTGTCGAGCCCTGTCTTAAGGGGGTCAGCATATCAAGACATTATGGAAAATGTCATGCTTCCAACTTTGTGGGAACAATTTGGAGATAATTCAACATGACTGTGCACTAGTGCACAAAGCAAAGTCCATAAAGACATGGATGAACGAGTTTAAGGTGGAGGAACTTGACTGGCCTGCACATGAATTAGGGCGGAGACTGCAAGCCAGGCATTCTCAAGCACATCAGTGCCTGACCTCACAAATGCACTTCTGTAAGAATGGTCAAACA